>NW_015505867.1:572214-639949 GCF_001515645.1 Sinocyclocheilus grahami
AGCAGAAAAAGGTCATTTCTGATTGCGTTGCAGATTGCAAAGAGTGTGTGCTTTTTCTAATCTGTAGCAGTTCATCAGACATCTCACCACACCAACACACATTTGATCTGACAACGGCTAATATCTATATGTGATTGGAGGGGGGCATGGCTAACCACATCCTGTGTGACTGCATCTGTCTGAACTATGCACAACATCTGCACACGAACGAACTGACTGTGCTCTTTTTCCTAACCTCATTTAACATGCAAGTATTGTCCAGCAACTTAAATTCAGTTACATAATTATACGCCTAAACTTGAGAATTGGCCAAATTCAGCCGTGTTATAAAGAATGCTATAGTAAAGTACCACGTAAACTACAGTATATTTATATTTTTAGTGTGGGGATCTAAATATATATATATATATATATTTTTTTCTAATGTTGTTTTGGACCCCCATTGACTTTAATTGCATGGGCATAAACAGCCAAAACATCTTCTCTTGTATTTCACACAATAAATAAAGTCAAAAAGGTTTGGAGCAACATGAGTGTGAGTAAATGCTGACGCAATACTATTTTTTGGTGAACTATGCCTTTAATACATTTCCGTTAGCTTTTTGATCGTTTTGCTTGATTTATCACATTGGTCTCTAGAGTGCTGAATTCTTTATTGAGCAATCAAAGAGTTTTATGCAAAGTAAACTGGACATTTCAATGTTGGCCATTTCAATGTACCAGCACTATTTTAATGTCTCTTGCATCACCCGATGCACACAATTAGGTGCCATTGGCTCTTATACATCTCAAAAGGATAACTATAAAGTTGTAAATATGGCCTTGGACGACTTCTGTACTCATTTTTTCAGAAACATAAAACCTTAGAAGGCTCAAAAAGAACAAGGGATGGTGAGAGACACAAATATACAAAACCATGTTTAATACAGTTATTGCTAAGCCGTTTGTTTTTGTTGTTCAAATGAGCTATTTTTCTTACTGCAATCTGTAAAATAATCTAAAGCCGTCTTTTTGCTGTCTCTGACATTTGCATACGACTGTCGCTTTTCACCCCCCTATCGTGTGAGTCGAACAAAACGTCCAAATCAGTAATGAAACAGCTGTTGCCCTCCACTTAATCATCATGAATGAATAATGAATGTATGCATATATCCACACAAAACGAATGACCGCCAGTAATTCTGAAAAAAGGGTGGGTTTTCTAGGGTTAATCCATGTAAATAATTATTTAAAATGATAAAATAATTATTCTAGACCTGATAATTGATAACTGCCCATATTACTGAAGCAGTGTTTAAAGATTAATAATTTAGTGGAGAAATATTGGCAATTTTCACCTCGTTCTCAAAGTTTTATTTATTTATTTATTACTATTATTTTTTATTTTTATTTTTGAGAAAACAATTCATACCTGGTCTGGTGGTCACATATATTTCAACACATCCAAAAGCTCAAACTGGTTCCAAAAATTCCAATACAGTTATGATCAGAACTCCACACAGCTCCCATAGCGTTATTGGTCTGTCAATGGGTGGACATAGTGAAGGTGACAGTATGACAGTAAAACAATTTAAACCAAAATCAGTGCTACACCTCTACATAGTATTTGCGTTATTTATTTTTTTTAGCTGTAGCTGTGTAATTAGCCTAATATTGCATAGCCAGACTGTCATTATCAAAAATTAACCCCTTCAGGGTGAAAATGTCCTGATCAACCTTTTATAACAATTTATTGTGTGCAAGTGACTTTCTGGTGATCCCCTACATGACTTGTTTCTAACATAGTAAAGAATTCATAGAAACGATCAAAACAGCCTCAATCATATATTTGTAGATTATGGTTATAAGGTCACATTAGTCTCATAATTCTGTCAGCTACATAAAACAGAAACATTAACCAACAAATATCGCCATCAACACATCACACACTGCCAAACTACAATCTTGTTGCACTAAGAAAAAGCTCTCACATGACAACCGTGGTTAACAAGACAGGAAGTCAGCATTTTCATGTGGGAGAAGATATGAAATTATAAAAAAATGGAGGAGTGAACAACAGCGTCACACTGCTGAAGGAAACAAAAGGAGGAGAATTCAGACAAGTGAAAGAGAATGAGTGAAATTTGATAGAGATAAGCAGATGTGAAAAACATTTGAAACGAATCAAATCAGAATGCCTTACTTTATCCTCAAGACTTGGATAAAGTCAGTCTAAATCTAAATTCATAGTACGGAAAAAGAATACATGACATTTCAGAATTGCTTCTGAAATTTCTACTTTGAAGGTACTGTTGCTACAAGTGCATTGAAGTGCACATAACCCGTGAGTAGAGATAAAGGACATTTAAAGGTGAGAGAAGAGAAGTCTGACTGAAGATTTGTAGCGATGGCGAACAGCTGGACATTGACGGTGGTCGTCCTCCTAAGTATCTTTATGGCAAGAAGTCAGACAAGAGGTGAGTTTACATACTTTTGAATATTATAGTCTCATTAGTACTCTTTAGTACTTTAAGATACTCTTTAGTACTTTACTACACTTTGTACGTGGATGATTTGGCCTTCTGATCTAACATCATCTTTGTCTGGTATCGATGCTTTTTGTCTATCGTCTATGTCTATGGAAATACATACATTTATAAGTGTCCTAAAATGTCCAAGTACTTTTTGGGTATTTGCTTTATGGTTAAAATCTTGGCATTGTTTAAATCAGGTACTGAATTAAAGCGTCAAGTAAATCTTGATGGCTTAGTAACTGCCGCTCATTTGGGGAAAATCTATTTTTATACTTGCAAAGATATTTATGGTGGATGAGAATTCGGTTCTCTCACGTGCATGTGATGGTTTTGTGTTTGTTGCTATTTCGAGAGGACATGCCATGACGAAGCGCTCTTCCTCTCTGGGGGGATTCTTAGGGGGGAGATGAGTTGTTGAGGTTTTTGAGGCTGACAGATGCATCTGAAAATAAACTGTAAATCTAGAACAAGACCTTAGAGCAGTTTACATGGAACTAAATGAAATTTGTGTTGTGACTGTTGACAATAATGCTGTTTAAGGTGGTATGGGATGAGAGCCGTTGATTTAGGGCAGGTGTTCAACCTCCATTTTCTTCAGAATCAGGCCTCATTCATCTTGTGCTACAATAATGAAAACAAATCATTGTCTAATCTTTGGACAAAACTGTACACCTCTGACTAACATTAACAAGAAATATGACCAGTAAATGTAATAGAGGCTACTACTAAATCTTGATTATCTTACACTTACTTTTGTGTAATGGAAATGAACTGTAAAACTTACTGGAGTGAATGATTGTGTTTCTTTGTGCTGAGCCTCACATTAACCTGTTACTAACACGCTGTGCCACTAACTGTCCTATAGGAGATCAAGACACTGGATCACATCAGAATCCAGCTTCTGCGGTTAAAAAACTGACAGGTCAGACAACATACACTTTTATTTATTTATTTATTTATGTAAATACACTGCCATTTTTCATGAATAGGATACAAAATAAGAACAGAAACTATTATTAAATATGAAATATTATATAAATATTATAAAATAATTTTTTAACCAATAGTCAGTGAAAGCAAGCACTTGACCTTGTGCAATCATTATTTGCCATACTGTTTAGAAGTTTATAGAATCACCATTTTACATACATTAGACATTTTAAACTAGCTGCTTTTCATGTGGAGATAATAGCCCATCTAACATCCAAAATCCAAAAAAGGGGGTTGTGCTCCTAATGCTTTAAAAAATAATGGTGACATTATATAATACGGTTCCATTTGTTAATATATTAGTTAACATTAACTAACAATGAAAAATACGTGTAAAGCAATTATTAATCTTAGTTCATATTAATTTCAAAATGTACTAATAACGTACATTATTAAAATCCAAAGTTTTATCTGCTAATATTAATTAATGGACCTGAGCTAACATGAACTAACAATAAAAAGTTGTACTTTTATTAATTAATGTTAACAACGATGAATAAATACTGTAACATATTGGTTTATATTAGTTATTGCATTAATTAACATTAACTAATGAACCTTATTGTAAAGTCTTACCAGAATAACATTAACATAATATTTGAAACAGTGATGAAAAGTACCAATTGTGTTACATCTATTGCCAGAATAGAGCTGCTGTGTATGTTGTAACTCTTTTAGGGTTATAGAAGGAAATGACGCATCAAAGGATAAAAGTAGTCTGGCATGGCTTAGAGAGATACGTTTAGTGTATAGAGAAAAAATGACTAAATGTGTCACACCTATTATTATAACATCCACATTTTATTTCATTTGAATTATATGTGAATAATAATTTAGTTTATATATTTGTTTGTTTGGTAGTTTTAGTTTGAGTAAACAGAAATGTTACTCTAATCCAATATTTAATCACATTTTGTACAATTTCTTATTTATTTATTTTTCTGCAGTTTTCCAAGAGCAGACCTTTATTTCGGGCAGCGATGTGACTTTACGATGTGACAACCTCACTGTTGTCAAATGGAATGAATTAATTTATATAATCTGGAACATCAGCCAGCAAAACAGAACGTGTTGGCTTGGTTTGTCCCCCAAGCTGGACGGCCCATGCAATGATGGAAAGAAGCTGTACAACACCTCAGATGGCGTTTCCCTATTCATTCCCAAGATTTCAATAGAAGATGAAGGATTTTACTTTTGTGATGTATCATATAAAGGAGGAAGCTCTGCACTACATGTGACTGTAAGCGGTGAGTACAAACACAATTTATTGCAAAAACTGAAAACGTTTGTAGTTTACAAAACAGTTTAGGTATAATTACACTGATCTGATTTTACCTAGTTTCAGTCAGTGATAGGCTAGTTATGTCTCTCAGTGTTCCACTGTAGTCATGAACTACTGATTGTGGGGACTCTCCATAGGCATAATGGTTTTTATGCTGTACAAACTGTATTTTCTATTGCCCTACACCAACCCTACCCCTAACAGGAAACGTTCTGCATTTTTACTTTCTCAAAAAAACTAATTCTGTATGATTTATAAGCTTTTGTACCCATGGGGACCTCAATTTAAGTTCCCACCGTGACACAAGTCCCCATGAGTCTGTGTGTATTCAGGTTAAGTCCCCACCAGGATATATAAACCTGTACACATATCACACACACACACACACACACATACACACACAGACACACACACACACACACACACACACACAAATAGTATTTAGAGCTAACAGTGAAACCATACCATACTGTATTATTCTGATATCATACTGATAAATTAAATTAAAGCTTATTTTTGTTTTTAGTTATCAACGTTTCCACCAAGCAGTAC
Source organism: Sinocyclocheilus grahami (assembly GCF_001515645.1). Classification (NCBI taxonomy): domain Eukaryota; kingdom Metazoa; phylum Chordata; class Actinopteri; order Cypriniformes; family Cyprinidae; genus Sinocyclocheilus; species Sinocyclocheilus grahami. The sequence continues at coordinate 577,552 of NW_015505867.1, forward strand.
AGAGAAAACAATCAAAGGATTGCTGTCTGTAATTCCAAATACAAAATGAAAGCACCCACTCTTCATTGGGAACCTGCCTTGAACTTTCCCTCCAACGTCAGTTCTGTCAAGAAGCTTGGCAAGTTTTTTATGCTGGAGAATCAAGTATATCTGCCGGAAAATCTCAACATCAGTGAGCTCACCTGTGTGGCCACATACACCTCTGAGTCCGGCTCTGTGCAGCACAGGAGCACACTTTATCTTCCAGGTGAGCACACTGTACATGAAAAGGAATTGAGAATTGATTTCATAAGTGGATCAGTAGTGAATTCTGTTCCTCTCAAGCTCAGTCAGGTTGGATGAGGACCACTGATCAAAAGACATTAGCGCTCTCCAGAGATGTTTGATTAGGTTCAATCCAGGGTCTGAATACTTGAATACTAAATTTGCAAAGTTATCACGAATCTTGTTTTTGCTTTTCTATTATGGAGTGTGGTGGAGTGTAGACTGATGTTAGCATAAGGCTACAACATAAAATGTGAAAAATATTCAAAGGTCTGAATACTTTCTGAATGCATGGTAGCACTATCTAGGGTTACTAACTTAAAGCTTGTAAAGTCTCTAGACTGTTTAGCCACCAGTGATGCTGGAAAAGGCACCAGCAGTAGGAGGAATCCACTGCATTGAGGGCGCATGACAGGACATGTGCATTTGTCCTTATCAAGCAGTGGCACTTGGCAGCTTTAAGACCATAACAAGTCAAAATCATCATGACTAACTGCTTGCTACCATAAGCAGAGAGCATGCTCGGTGTAAGGACTTCTCATTCTTTTTATCTGGTGTTATTACATACACAGGCTCTCACACACATACACTATACACATGTAGCATCATGTCAAGATACTGCTCACCTAAAGTTTCACTCTTCTTTGCAGAACTGCTCAAGTTCAGTTAAATTTGATTGTGAACGTTTGTGGACTGCAGTCTTCAAGTCATTCCACAGATTTTCAATGGGGTTTAAGTCTGGGCTCTGACGATTTACTGCAGGAATGCTGTTATTTGGATGGTGAGCTGTATTGGATTTCCGCCAGACTTATCAGTTGATGTTGAGGCCAAATACCTAAATTTTAGTCTCAACTGCCTCAGAATCTTCAAGATGTGTTTTGGCAAAGCTCAGTCGTGACTGCATGTGGCCTTTCTTGAGGAGTGGCTTTTTTCTAGCAGCCCTCCCATACAAGACACATTTGTGGAGAATTTGTGATATTGTTTGTCACATGCACACAATGACCACTTTTTAGCCATTTATTTGTATTTTTTTGAAAAGGTCCTGTTCACACATGATCTCTTAATGGTAATTTACTGGTCATTTATCAGTAAAGACTGTGTGTGTGAAAGGGGCATTTGTCAAATTCCTGCAGCTGCTTCAGAGTTGCTGTAGGCCTCTTGGTCGCCTCTCTGACCAGTTTTCTGGCTCTTTCATCCAGTTTGGGTCCTGGTCCAGGGAGGGTCTGTGTTGTACCAAATACCTTTCACTTCTTAATAATAGACTTCACTGGACTTCTAGGCATTGGTAAAGCCTTTGATTTTTTTTGTATCCATCTCCTGACTTGTGTCTGTCCACAACTTTATCCCGGAGATCTTTTGACAGTGCCCTGCCACCCAGAGTCGATTGTTTGCTTCAGTTGCACTACCAAGGACTGACATGCCCCAGGAAAGCTCTTTTCATGCTGAGCTAATCAAAATGACCAAAGCTGATCACAGTTGAAAGTCAAATGGCTTTGAGTGCCATTGAGAAGGTGATTAGCTACATCTGATTGAGTTTACAAGTCATTTTTAGGAGGGGGCTGATCCTTTTTCCAACTCTTCTGACATGTTGGTGTTTCATCTTTCACTTGGTTGCTATAAGTTGCACTGAGTAAATATAGCTGGATAAAACAAAAACCGTGTCCCTCTACAATTCAGGCTGCAAAACAACGAAATGTGATTATTTTAAAACAAAAACCGTGTCCCTCTACAATTCAGGCTGCAAAACAACAAAATGTGATTATTTTAAAAGGGGGGGGGGGTTATTTTCTATACCCACACACACACATCACTCTGTCTCTCTCTCTCTCTCTCTCTCTCTTTCTCTACATACATATTGTTATTTTATCATCACTCTCTCTCTCTCTCTCTCTCTCTCTCTCTCTCTCTCTCTCTTTCTCTACATACATATTGTTATTTTAAGGGTGTCCTTGTTACAGTGTAATTACACTTTTAAGTACTGAGTAACATTAACTACATACTACATGGTTAGGGTTAGGACGAGGGTTTGGTTTAGGATAAGTTGCATATCATTTTGCATAATTTATTGTTATTACTATAGCAAGTACATGTAACATGCAACAACACCATAAAATAAAGTGTTACTATCTATCTATCTATACTGCCGTTCAAAAGTTTGGGATCAGTAAGATTTTTGATGTTTTTATAAAGAAAAGTATCCTGAAGAATCCTGAAAAAAGCTTGAAGAGTGTCTACGCAAAACCTCACGCTTACACCTCGATTCTTGACATTAACTTAATGTGGAATTTGTGCAAACTCTGAATTCTCCATTGACACTGAAACGTGTAAGCGGTCATTTTTTACGACACCACTCGGGTCAAAGTACGGAAGACAAGGAGACTCGACTGTGCTGGCCTCTGGAGAACTTTACGTTCGTGTCCCCTCTCATTTGCACATTATGACATTTTAGTCATCTGACATTTTTCCTGCTAATAACACAGATGTACAAAGAACTACTTTTATCATTTTCAAAGGTCATTCACAACTGTTAAAAATATAGGATAACTCGTTAGGACTTCTCTTCGGGGCTGTAACTGAAACAAGGAATCCACAATAATACACTCAAGAGAAAAGAATATCTACATGATGTGCCAGCAAACAACTAAGCTGAGGATAAACAACATTAAGAGCCTCATTGCCTTAACATAAGAGACCCCTGCAGGGCATTCTTGGTGTTAGAGGAACTCAACTACCCTTTTCACCTTTCAGCATAAGATGTGAATTATCCAAGCAGCTAAAAGATGTTTAGAGAGGACCAAATTCAATGAGTTATTAACATTCATTAAAAACTACAGGGATTCCCAGGTGTTTAGATTGACTGACAGCAGGCTACTCTGAATGCAATTGATTTTAAATATTTAATAATAAAGCTCAAATAGAAGATTGACAAGAAGGGAGAAACACAAAATAACACATTTGTTACATTATACATTTGCTGTATGCAGAGGATGCTGTAAGGGTGTTTAGAGATTTTACTGTCACGTGATCTCCATAGCAAACACAGCATAACAAAGAAAACATGCTTAATGTTAATATTATGCAGCCAATCTTCTAATAAATAAATACATTTGAATGCTACAAGTCCCAGTTTATATAATGTTATCAAATGCTATTTACCAGCTCCTCTGAAATGATTGTTGAAGCGTTGCTACCAAACGCCACCAAGCGTCTTCAAAGTGCAACAATATGCAGACATTGCACGACCCTGTGGCAAACATTAAAGGATTCGCTCCTGAATATTAATTAGCTTTGGCGTACCGAGACACTCTGTTGGAAGGTTGTGGAGCAACGTCACTGTGAGGCGATTAATATTCATGAGCTAAGTCTCCGCCATAGAAGCGTCACTGGTCCTGCACAACTCACTAAACACTTATCTGAGTAACTTTTCTTGCAGCCCAGACCTGTATTAAAAAAAAACCTATCCTAGGATAATATAACTATTAAGAAACGTATTCATATTGCTCTACCAGCCTCTTTAATGCGTGCGAAAAGATGTTGAGCCCTTCTTCAAACGCAGAGTCTTCTCAGGCTGTGGTGAACTATGTTGAGGAGTATCTGGAGCTGGTCGAGTGTTTGCCGCTGGACCTACAGAGATGCGTGTCTCTCATGAAGGAAACTGACGCCAGATATCAAGGTGAAGGCTTACAGACTCTTGCATTTAGCAGAAGTGTACAAAAAAATCACTGCATTGTTTGTGCAGCGGGTGTTAGATGTCACACTAGCTAACGTTAGCTGGCTAGCGGCTAACCGTTAGCACGTGCAATCTGCAAGTTTCCCCGCGCCGCGCGATTGAGAGGTTAAAGCTGCAAAGTTGATCAAATATTGAGTACATTTATACCTTACATTTGTAAAGGTTTGCATGAAATGACTACACGTCCTGGATGGAGTGCGGAGTCTTGCAGCTTCTAGAGCGCCACTAAACTTCCTGTTTAACGTTAAATAATGTAGCTTGAAATCACAGTTGTGTGTTAGTGCTGTGCAAATAGTACTTCAAATATTATAAAGACAGCACATCAAGTTTCATATGGCCAGCGACTGTGTCTAGACGTATAAACAAACATCTTAAAGCAAAGACGCTCCAGGCAAAACCATTGCTTTTATTCCATGCACTGGTCAGTTTTGAGATTTGGGCTATTTTACTTCTATAGCATGTTTTTTTTTCAGGCTAGTGGAAAGAAAACATCCAAAAATACACATGTACGTGTTTTTTTGACTATGCACGATCTATTTGCATCTGTAGATTTCAAGTACAATACATATTTTAAGGCCATCTTTCAAAATAAGATTTTTTTCTCCTGCACTGAGCCAGAAATCTCCACTTCGTTAGCACTTGCATATACCAAACTTTAGAGTTTTATTCATATCTATATTCTGAAGGTTTTTACAGAGGCGTGTGTTTATACAATTCACCTGGTAATTATACATTTTATTCCTAAAACGTGATTCCCCCATAATCAAACATCCAAAATCCCCTCTGGTAAAAAAATATTTTGCATTTGGTTTTGTTCAATTCAGATTTTGGTTCTGGAAATGCATGCAAATCTGTGCATCTTTACTTTGATAAATCCACATATGTATATTTAAACATAACATTTCAGAAAACGTAATGTTATTGTCCTGTAATTAATCAAATATGGTGATATTTGTTAGTCAATATGTGTTTTCTTCACATGTGGCGTCTTGACTTGAGACAATATAGCTTTGTTGTCATGATTACTGCCTTTTTTATTGGAGGTTAAAATGATAAAGGTGTGTAGACTGACATACAGTAACAGTAAACATTGTGCCGTTATTATCGTATTACATTAATCCTGATGCATTGATCTTGCAGAGATCCTCAATGAATTGGACGAGGCTTATGAAAAGCACAGACAAGAGTCAGATCCCGTGCAGAGGCGGCGTCTACTTCACTGCATCCAGCGCTCTTTGATCCGCACAGAAGAACTCGGAGATGAAAAGATCCAGATCGCAGGCCAAATGGTGGAAATGATGGACAATCGCAGTCGGCAGCTTGAGTGGCAGAGTGAGCTTTTCCAGGCCTGCCAGGACTCGCCGGAGAGCACCGTGTCGGTGGGCAGCACCCCCAGTGCCATGACAACCGTAACTATGACACCGGTTTCTGCTTCGATGATCTCGGTCAGTAAGCCGAGTGTGGATCGGAGACGAGAAGAGACCCCGGCTTCAGTTGACAAATCTGGTGGAAAGCGTTCACGAAGGCAGAAAAATGGTTCGGAGAACCGGGAAAACTCCAATTATGGCATGGAGCACAGTGAGGAGGCTGGTTCAGGTGTGCCGAAAGAGAAGAAGGCTAAGACCTCATCCACGTCATCGAAGAAGAAGAAGAGGTCGAAAAGCAAGCAGGACAGGGAGCCATCGCCGACAGACCTGCCTATCGATCCCAATGAACCCACTTATTGTCTGTGCGAGCAAGTGTCTTATGGAGAGATGATAGGTTGTGATAATGATGAATGCACTATTGAATGGTTTCACTTCTCATGTGTCGGCCTGCACCATAAGCCCAAAGGAAAATGGTACTGTCCGAAGTGCAGAGGAGACAATGAGAAGACAATGGACAAAGCATTAGAGAGGTCTAAGAAAGAGCGAGCGTACAACAGGTAGCGTCAGGTGTACCTGGTTGCCATGTGATATTTTTCTATTTAGGAGTTTAGTATCCAGTTTTGAGAGAGGCCAGGACCTGTGATGTTGTTACAGACTAGAGGTCATTGGTTAGTAGCTGTATCTTTTAGGGATATATTTGATAGGGTTCACTTGCCTAGTTATCAATGTTCTACAGCATCGGAAGTATTCTGCTCATTCAACCATAAGACAGTGTAAATCATTTTTACTATTTTCAATTATCAGTTTTGTATTTATGCCTTGCATAACTCTACATATGTTCACGTAAAATAAACCATGCTTAATGTAGTGTTGTTTCATGCTTGTAAAAAAATCAGGCCTTAAAGCAATATTTCACCCAAAAATGGAAATTTCACAGAAATACATCCAAGATGTAGATGATTTTGTTTCATCATCAGAACAGTTTTGTAGAAATTGAGCATAACATCACTTGCTTACAAGTGGATCCTCTGCAGTGAATGGGTGCCGTCAGAATGAGAGTCCAAACAGCTGATAAAAACATCACAATAATCCACACCACTCCAGTCCAATTGGCATCTTATGAAGCGAAAACTGCGTATTTGTAATAAATCCATCAAGTCGTTTTCAACTTAAAACTGAAAAATTTTACCTGCTGGCTAAAATACTAGTCCTCTAGCATCCGCAATAAGTGAAAACAGTAAAAAAATATATAAAATGTCAGTGGATTTTGATGCGAGGACAATAGGGGATGGGCATTTTCAATTGTAGAAGCATAATGGACTCTTTTCCTCTACACTCCACAAGACATTGAGTCGTGTGAATTACTTGAATTATTGTGATGTTTTTATCAGCTGTTTGGACTCTCATTCTGATGGCACCCATTCACTGCAGAGGATCCACTGGTAAGCAAATTATGTGATGCTAAATTTCTCCAAATCGGTTTTGATGAATAAACAAACTCCTCTCCATCTTGGATGACCTGAGGACGAGTGCATTTTCAGCAAGTTTTCAGTTTTGGGTGAACTATTGCTTTGAAGTACATCTTAAATGTGGACCAGTAATTTGTTCACCTTGTTATATGGCTGCGTTAGCTCTCCGATGTCGCATGATTCACTTCCCATGATTTCCAGAACTGTTTCTCACAATAAAATCGTGATCTGTTTCACGTAACTTTGTGTTCTAAATTCAAAAATATTAAGCAGAAAGAAAATATTCCTACGTTTTAGTAAATAGAAGACTTCTACTATTGCTACAGACTAGGAAAGGATGAAATAAGGTGTAAAGTATCAATGATGCATTATAAAGGTATTTTCACCTTTTATTTAAGTATTTACAAGTGCTGGAAAATGAGATTGCCAACCAGTGCAAAATCTGTACACAAAATTCAGATGTGTTTTTGTATATACAAGTGATTAATAGAGGCAAGGACACACTCAGGCATTCATGCATGTAACAGGGCATACATCTGCAAAGGGCTTGGAAAAAGACCTGAAGACATTATTTAACTTGTTTGATTGGACTTGTGATGCAAGCCATGAAAAGATTAAGTAACTGCAGTTAATATGCATCTCTGGATTTTGGAGGATATTTTTTAACCAAGTAATTCCAGCAAACCTCAGTTTTTCGACAAGTAAATATATTTTATACTCCACACCATATTGCCATTTTCTGTCAACAATAATTTGATACTTTATATAAATCCTCACGGCCATCTACCAACATCTTATATGTGTTTTCAGTGTGTACTAGAGATGCTCTCCACTCACGTGGCTCCAAGAAGAGCGGTGACTAAACCAACGCTAACCCAGAAAAATGGAAGCAAAACCGAAATTAAAAGGACACTTTTAACTGCTCTTTGAATGAAATCATGATATTAGAATTGGAGAGCACCAAGAACATTTTCATCAACACTACTATGACTTAGATTAAAGTCTCTTAGTGAGTCATGTATCCAGATTAGACTGCCTTGATTTATTTGTTTTTTAGAGATGCTTATGCATTTGGCAAAAAAGGACAATTACTGCATGTTCATGCCATATGCAAAATTAGTCAAGCATTATACACCAGGGGCATTTCCCCTTTCAGTGATCTTAATGAAGGTTGAAAATCAATCCAGACAAAAATGTGGGAGAGAAATAAAATAGAAATCACAATCTTGCATGATTAAAGTGCATAAAAACTTAAAAATGGAGATTTGAAAAACTATCCCCAAACAACAGAGCCAAACAAAAGGAAAACAATGCTTCAGTGAGAACATGGTTTGTAAATGTGGTCAACTGTCCCTCCAGCTCTGCTCTACAATCGCTGAAACCCGTTTCTCATATTCTCGTTTGTTTTCTTGATACAGTTGTGCTGCCTGGCTGTTTGCAGGGCTGTTGGGATTTGGCTCATCTAGAAGGGACTGTAAAGAGAGAGAAATCTAATTTTATTCCTCAAGAGTATAACAAATAGGAAAGGAAAGTGCAATTACAAGCAAAACTGAAACATCACCATTCACACTCTTAAGCAGAGGTGGGGGCAAGTCACATGTTCAAGTCTCAAGCCACAGTACAAACAAATCAAGCAAGTCAAGTCTGGCTCACCTCAAGCAAGTCAAGTCCAGTCCTGTTAAGGGTCAAATCAAGTCTCAGTATCAAACAGGAACAAATATATTTTTGCCACACGACCTGGTTGATTTATCATATATAAAAATATGCATCTCATATTTATGTTATATTGAGTTTGACCATCCTAGGAGACAGATAATATTTAACAGATGTTTGAAAATTATTTTGCACTAAATCTCTCCAGCGAAGATTGGGATTCAGTCTGGGAGCACGCTAAAGAATTTCAGTGTGTAACAAAACACGCCATTCAATTTAAAATAATATGCGGACTACAAAATCACCCCTTATATCAGAAATTAAATGCACCCAAAATTTTCATCGGATATAGACACCCTATTTGGACTATTTCTTTCACTTTGCATGATTGCCTATGCCTACATTGTTCTTGAAAACTATTGTCATGGCTCAAAACAAGAAGCCTATTGCTGTAACATATCGATTTCTTTGATTTTGTCTTAAGAACTAAATTGACAACTGTGCATTTAAGGTCTGCCTAAGCTTTCGGTTTTGTTTGTTCTCTTGGAACTTAAAAAAAAAAAAAAAAAAAGGAATATAGAAATATGAGATGAAATGATAGGCCTACTCTATGACATTAAAGGCACAATATCAAATTTTCGCCACTAGAGGGCACGTTTTCAAAATAAACAAAGCAGCAAAGGCCTAGTTTGATGACGCCTTGACCGAGTGTGGAATCATGGGAGTTGCCGTCTTCATCCCCGGGCAGAAATCATGTTCATGGATGAGCTAATGATTTATTAACGGGAACAGAGCGCCATTCACATAGTTTTCCATTAAATTACATTATATTTGTCCCAAATCATTGTTAATGTACGTAATGACTTCACCCTAGGCTATGAGTTATGTATAGTGCTCTTTCTGTGGCTCTAATACAGTCTTTATGCTTCATATAGAGAGCTGTAATACAGATCGCACTTTCTCTTTCCCTTTGCTGTTTTTTTTTTTTAACACCGAACTTCAAACTCATTTATGCCACATTGTTCATTCTTGAAGCAAACTTATGTTCGTTTGGTGATTAAATAAACCGTTTTAGACAGCTGCTGGAATTGAAAGTGATGTGTACGGTGTGTGACTTCTCCGAGAACGCATCGCTGCGCTTTTGTCCAGTGTGTTACTTGCGTATTTTTAATTTATTTTGATTGTAAAAGAGTACACATACAATATCAATAACATATGTAATTTTAATGCTATGGCCTTGTGTAGATATTTAAAGATGGCCATCTTTAAGCATGACTGTTGAAATTAAATGGTAATACTTTACAGTAAGAGACCTTTTATAATATTAATGAAAAGTATTGTTCCTAGTGTGTTCATTTCAACATTTACTATTACTAATAGGCTATATTTTTACATTTTAAAGTTTATTTTTTAACATTAGTAAACTATGAAATAACTTTAATGATCAATATAATAATATTAATATGTTTATTCATTTACAAAGTATGGTTCAGTACTGCTACTGCTTTTTTAAAAACAGTAAAGCTCTGTTTTAGTTTCCGTTTACCATTTTAAAAACTATCGGTTGATTAATATGTATCGGCCAGTGTGGTCCAACCTAGCTATCGGTAAAATTCACTATCGGTCGACCCAATTAAAACGCACAACATATTAAAGCATGTTTGGTGTTTCCATGTTTTCTACAAAACAAAACCGGAAATCGAGGGGTTTGTGACATCATTGGCAGGCGACACAATAACACTATGGACACAGTCCGTGTCACTAGTTAAATTGCTTATTTTTCTGGATTTAAACATTCTTTAAAAAGTTTGGGATAATGCAAGTACACAAGTCAGCAAAATATCTGTCACTGTTCTAGTGGTTTTTAGATATTTTAATAATTTTTTTTACATATATTGTGCCTTCTATGCCACCAGTAAGTGGTAGCAAATCACTGCTTTATCACAGAAGCGTTCATTGAATTCATTCTAAACAGTTGATTCGTTCATGAACAAGCAAGAATGGGCCACTGAAACACTCAACCGATTCGTTCAGTGTGTTGCTTAGAGATGCGTGTATCTCTTTAGCTGTGGGCTGAACGGAACTGTTGGCAGCCACGCTGAAAATATTACTAAATATCGTTTGTTATAAATATAAAAACTCATACTGGGGACATTTTGACAACATACAGTGGGGTACGGAAAGTATTCAGACCCCCTTAAATTTTTCACTCTGTTATATTGCAGCCATTTGCTAAAATCATTTAAGTTCATTTTTTTCCCTCATTAATGTACACACAGCACCCCATATTGACAGAAAAACACAGAATTGTTGACATTTTTGCAGATTTATTAAAAAAGAAAAACTGAAATATCACATGGTCCTAAGTATTCAGACCCTTTGCTGTGACATATATTTAACTCGGGTGCTGTCCATTTCTTCTGATCATCCTTGAGATGGTTCTACACCAGCGGTTGAAACATTTAAGGGGGTCTGAATACTTTCCGTACCCACTGTAACTTGGACTTTGGGTGCAAGAGAAACATCACTAATCGATAAAACTGTGGTTTCCGTGGTACAATTCCATTTATTGATTTACGTAGAGGGATACTTGACACTAAAGCACTGTTTTGAGAGGCAAACGCCAACGAATTTAAAGTTTGACGTCATTAATTACAAACAAGATTAATAATTTATAATCACTTTAATTTAATGACTTAAGCTGAATTTTAAGACCAATGCGGTTTCCAACTAACGAAAAAGCTTGCATACCTTTCCTTTTTGAAGTGGTGACAAGTTCATAATTCATATTTTTGTGGAAACTGTGATAAATCATTCTTCAAGGTTCTTTGTGTAAAAACAACAGCATTTATTTGTAATAAAAATGTTTTGTAACATTCTAAGGCCTGGTTTCACAGACAGGGCTTAGACTAAGCCAGGATTAGGCCATAGTTCAATTAGGACACTTAAGTAATTTTTCATAAGCATGCCTTAGAAAACACATTACTGGTGTGCATCTTGAGACAAAACAAAGGCACCGACATATTTTAAGATCAGTCAGTGCAAGTTTCTTTCAGTTGACAGCTCAGATTTACATTTTAGTCTGGGACTAGGCTTAAGCCTTGTCTGTGCAAGGCTCGCAAAATCGCTAGCCCGACGTCCCGGGGCTATTGTGTTTTCCAGTCGGGCTACCAAAATGTACCACTGCCCTGCCAGACGGGCTATCTTGAATAGTGAAATAAAATCCCCTCATTAATTCGCGTTGTTCACTCGATTGTAGGGGTGAAATGGATCATAGTTTATCATTTACACGTGTTTCTAAGTCTTACCAATTTAAACGTTCAAGCGTTTTAACCCATTCATGCGCATGAAGAATTCAGTTCGGTGCTCAAAGCGCACACATACAGAGCAGCGTTTCAGGCAGAGCACGAACAGAGAATTGACTCCTCTTTCGCTTGAAAGAACACCCTGCTTCATTCTACATAGTATTTTCATGTCTTAAATGAACGTAAACAGTGGAGAAAGAAATCTCAAGTGCATCATTATATTTGGATCCGTGCATTCGGTCTTAAAGGGGCAGCAGCCTATAAATATACCTGCTGTTTAAGCGCCACCTGCTGTCAGAGAGTGACATTTGCGTCTCATTCAGCCTGTCTGCTGTTTTTGTTTCGTTCAGAAGTTTTATGTAGTATCACAAAGCTAAAGTCAGACCATTTTGTTTTTGTTTCAAATTTTTTTAATCTAAATAACATGTACGCAGCATCTTTGTTTGGATCGTGGTTAAAATACACAGGCAAAACCTTAGTTTACTTGCATGGAGACATTTCTTCTTTATTATTATTATTTATTTGTTTGATTTGGGATTTGTTTTAAATTTTCAAGTTAGTATATTGTTTGACATTTTCACAAAGTAATGTGCAGCCTTTTGGTCTGAGAAATAACAAAAGGACACATTTTTTTTTAAATCTGTCTTAAATCTAAGTTTGTTAGAGCAATTGTGAGAAATTTGTATTGTGAAATCAGTATCGTGAATCATATCACGTCGTGAGTTGAGTGAATAGTTACATCCCTATATGCTACTAGTTTTTGCTGTGGTATCGAAGTGGTAAATTGTTCTTTAAATAAGTGTTACATAAATAATAAAGAACCATATTTATTTTGCTCATCTGACAAAGTGAGACTCAGAATGTGATATGATAATGTAATATAATCCGAACCGTGAGATTTGTGATCCGTTGCACCCCTACTCTCTTGACTTGTTATTTGAAGAAAAAATACAAATCTCTTTTATTCGGGCTAGTTCAATTCATTTTTGGGCTACTAAAATCTGAAGAATGCCTGCCCGAAGGGCTACCAGGGATTTAGACATTTTGTGAGCCCTGCTGTGAAACCGGGGGCAAATGTCTTTAATGTCACTTTAGATCAGTTTAATGTGAAAAGTGAAAGTGATGTGACGTGCATCCAAGTATGGTGTCCCATACTCAGAATTTGTGCTCCGCAATTAACCCATCCAAGTGCGCGCACACACACACACAGTAGTGGGCAGCAGTTGGGGGTTAGGCGTCCTGCTCAAGGGTCTCACCTCAGTCGTGGCATTGAAGGTGGAAGAGAGTGCTGGTTATTCACTCCCCCCACTGTGTCTTTGCTACATAAAAGTATTAACTTATTCAATAATTTTAGCAACCCCAAACCTTTGCACATTAAATTGCATTTGAAATATATAATATTTAAGTATATCATTAATTTCCATAAGATTTACAGGTCTGTAAATGTCGATTTTATAATCCCCTCATATTTGGAGGTTTTCCACGACCGTGGGAACCCTGCTACAGCACGCTGCTGGTTGGCGCAGACTCGACTCGATCAGTCGGCTTTGCGCTCTTCTTACCCGAATATAACTGCATTCCACACCATGATGTTGTTCTCCGACGGAGCGCCACTGACGCCGGCTGGAGGATCCTCCTGGAGCCTGCGGGACCACCACATAACACTCAATCATCACTGTATTTCAGTGTCAGTCACATTCATTCGGTTCCAAAACCGTGGATTATTACACGACAAGGTGTGGCTTCTGGTTACCTTATGAAAATGACTAGAAATACAAAGATATTGGCTAAAATTGTAATCATAATCACATTCAGACAAGGCAAGCTTGAATATCTTCTCTAACCGGCTCACACTAGCCAGCTAGCTCATAAGCTAATATAAATGTAGAGTTTCTATGAATACCCACAATGTAAACAGGCAATGTGATACTCCCGACAGACTAAAAACGATACGCACATTATTAAATGGCGTATTTTAATCGTTTATATCGTGTTTAATAATCGGCAACGGAACTGGGTGATATGAAGCTAACTAGCCTAGCTAGCAGCTATTCCACCAAACCAAACACATCTACCATTTTACAGCTACTCACCGCTTAAAATCTCGCATGAGTCGCCTTCTAGCTGGAGTAGACATCTTTAACTACACTAAAAAGCCGTCAGCGATTATTTTTAGAGCTCTAATAATAATAAATCCTAAAATAACCGTGTACGTCACAACACTTGATGATTAATATTTCTTTCTGAGTAAAATACGTCTTTTCACTAGACACGGCTATACCATCTGTCCCACACAGGGGGGTGTTTGCGACTGAAAATTAAAAAATGTATATAAATACAGTTTATGTTTTGTTTTTAAAGACATAATGATTAATATTTCCGCAATTCGTTTGAAATCTTTATGGTTTAAGAGAAATAATCCAACGATTCGCCTGAAATGTTCGTCTCCGACTACGTAAATGGCCGACATCCCCCTATTTTCTAGCCGTTGGTACGGTCTCAGGTGGAGGAAGAGGTTTCTGTGGGAGGAGTGAGGTCAGTGTCCGCCTAGCGGCGAAGCGCGGGAAGTGCTAGAGACGACGACCCTACTGCACTTTGACCCGAAAGATATTTCATATCTGTTCAGTTTTTATTCACTTTCTAAACGATATATTCCATAATAATCAGGAGGAGGGAAGTTAGATATTGATACTTTCTAATTTATAAGAGGGTAGGCTAGTTTAGAAGTGGGTAGATCACAAAATACAACCAAATATGTACAGGTCAGTAAAACCAATAAAAACCCAATCCTCACTATATACTAGCCTACACACTACGATACATACTACAAGAAAACATATAAATAAGGTGGAGGTTGTGAGTTAACAAAACATACAAATGATTCAGTCAAACCATTTTATTCACACACAGCTCTAACTACTATATAAGAAAGAGATGCCAATACACAATTATATTTTATGCAGGCACAATTGATAAATGTCCTTACAAATGCATCAAAAATGACTGAATGAAATGACCCAAATTAGAAATTCAAAAAAGAACTGCTCTTTTTTTTTTTTACAACACAAATACAAATACAGTGTCCATTTCAAAGGATATGGACTTAAAGCAATTCAGCACATCCTATATGGATATATAAAGGCATACGAGTCTGGACGGGACGTCCTAACACCCATGGTAGAGGTGCATGGTGTTGAAGTCATACTGCTGCTCTACACTGACTGACTTGCGGTGCTCTATCTGACTGCTGGCGTCCTCCATGTTCTCAGCCGTATCTCCCAAGCCATTATGATGCCCAAAATGAAGGCCATTGTCAAAGTAACCAAGATGTGAGGAGACACCCACATTCCCAATATGATCACCACTCTCAACCTTGGTTGTATTCCCATTTACGTTCCCGTGCATCAGGCCACCTCCATTGAGGTGCTGCACAAGATGGCAATGTCCGTTTAATGGGAGTCCTGCTGTTAAAGAGAACACATGAATTATAAATGAATTAAAGAAAGTTAAAAATGCCTCCTTCATTCTTAACTGAATGTTTTTGTTTTGCGCAACAATTTCCAATAAGTTTTGAATTTTGCATCGCTAATATCCTTTTGTGGGCATTTAACAGATATTCTGTAAATGGTTCAGTTTAGGGTTTTCAAAATCACCCATCAAGCTCGGTTTACATAATCTGAACCCGAGATTAAAGTCCATATTGCTCAGCTCTACAAAAACATAGCACTGGCACACTGCCACACATTAGCTTCAACATTAAACATTTTGCCTTATGATTTCATATTTATTACATTTAAATAACAGGGATTAGGCTAATTCTTAATCTCATTTATGTTAAGTGTAAAAGCAGCAAAATAGTTCAGTGGTTAATGAAGTAAACCACCAATACATGTTGATGATGTACATGTGTGCTACATTTAAATCTATGAAAAACAGTATTAAATGAACACTTGCAAGTGGTTTCAGTTTTGCTAACATGCTCTTACAAACTATTCATATGTACAAATTCAAGAGTCAGCGCTGATTGTTAAATGAGAACATTTAATGAGTATAGAAATTACATTTTGCATCCATCTTAGGCATCCTGTTACTTTACATGAACAGTATTTTTATCTCAATATCTCAATCTCAGTGTCACACATAGCCGGTGTTTTAATGTGCACTTATAATAAGACGTCCTTTGTCATTCTGAGTAGGAAATCATGCGTTAATCTATATGCAATGCAAACTTTCTGCCATTTGTTCTGTTTGAAAGGATGATTTGTATATTAATTTATAGAAAGTCAGTGTAATCAAAGAATCACCTTTGTCTCAATACATAGCTCTTATCATACTTAATTAGTTTAGCAAATATTTTCTACACTACATATGAAATGCTATGCAAAACATTAGCTGGAAAAAATACTTTTACCCTCATACAATAACCTGACTAAAACTTGATTGTTGATACAATAAATCTAACAACAGACCCTCTTCAACAAACACTGCAATAACAGCAACAGAAAGAAAGAAGAACTACAACCTAATTTAGTCAAAAAGATTAAAGAAGTGACTGAATAGCACCTAGACTTCCTTACAAGAACACACATATGAAAGCTGACAGCGAAGGTCTGTAGATGTACTTTATACATTCATGATAAGATATGCTTTGGCAGAACAAGAGAATTAAATGTTTAAGAAATTTAAAAAAAGGAAAATAAAATGCACAATATTTTATATTTTCAACATGTGTGTATATATATATATATATACACACCTACACACACACATTAACCTGGAATCATGTTTTTGTTTTTTTTGCTACTTAACAGGAACATAATATGGGTCACTCATATGCAAAGTATTAACCAACTTCCTAAACCAAAATCCAACGTTACAAAACTCAAGGTCAGAAATTTGGCTGGGCAAATGCAATTCACTGCAAAATCAGTGTCGTACTAAGACTGAGAAACAAAAAAAAACACTGACATACTTTACAAGTATAGATTTCAGGGCATAAAACAGCCTCATTACATGACGCAACTACTTTAGAGAGAAGGAAAAACATCTAAATCATTTAATTGCTCTTGGAATGCATTAGAATCAGAATAAAAAAATTAAAATGGCATTCAGGGAAGTTATTGTGCAAAAAACAGAACTCAACATTTGCTCCTATTGAGCAAAACACAGTTTAAAACAAAGTTCATACCACCAAAAGATAAAAGGAGTGGTATGAGCAACTTATGATCAAATGCTTTATACATACGATATGTGCCAAATTAAACTATTTTCCCTCCCAGACACATCACCAAAAGAGCTTAAATTTAGCCATGGCAAAGGCTCCTACAAATAGGCATAGGAGTTAGTGCAACGACATGGTATCTGCATTGAGGTCACGGTGAAGATCTCTGACTCTTTGTGGACTGGAGAGGACGAGCTCTCCATTCGGACAGCCCGGTCCTGCTCTGGACTGATGTAGCCATTGGAACCCAGAGGCAGGGATCCATTTAAGGGTCGGTTCCCACCTGGGGTACTCAGTGCTTCGCCAAACTCCATGTGCATGTTCTCCATCAGGTCTTCTCCGTTGGATCCGTTTACTCCATTCATCGGCTGATAACCGATATCTGCAATGACCCGTTCACGTTAACAAGTGGCGACCCAACGCAGTATCAAAACTGTTCATCATACAAATGTCTTTAAATTTTCAGTCAAGACTTACCATCTGTTCTGGCCTTTTTAATTAGATTAGACTCCATGCAATCAAGAGACCTTTTTCGGCTGGGAACCCCATTAAGGATGCTCCGTTCTTGGATTAGCTTGCGGTCCCCAAAACACACAGAGCCATTGTTTGAGAACCCGTTAAGCTGATTGAGCCGCTGGTTCTGGGCATTGAAAAGGAGTTGGGCACACTCTTCAAAGCCCTGGGCATGGGCTAGGTCAGCCGCGGTCAGTCCACTAGCGTTTCTCATGCTGCGCAATGATAAAATTAGCGTGTTAACACTGCCAGTCTAAGGCAAATGTTTGCAAAGCACTCATACACACACACAAACACACACAGTTTCCCTTTCTGTATTTCATATTCTAAATTATTTTTGCAGTTTTTGAATAAAGGTAAAAAAAAATTGGACAAATCGTTGAACATCTATATCACTTAAATACATTTATAATGTTGTGAGGTCTCAACTGCAATAGAAAATGAAAAACTACTGAAGCATACACACAAAGAACACGATATATGAAGAAATACATATAACTATATTTCTATTACAGTACAGTCAACGGTAAATATTTGTCGATGGCAAGTGGAGAGATTATGATTTCCACAAGAATGACTAACAAATGAGAAGAGGTTTGGCAATGCCAAATGATTTTTCCAAGAATTCTCTTCGACTCAACAGATGAACTGGACAGATGATTCATTTAATCATTTTCAAAACCAAGTAAAAGAATGCCACACCAGAACAAACATAGTAAAAACAGTGGCAATAAGAAGCCAATAACTGTAGACAGAAGAATGCAGACGTTTTAACAGGTCTTCTTAAATCTGTGGTCGGACCACAGCTGTGAGCTGAAGGAAAATATCACGCCGATCTTCTGATTTAAAAGGAAAGAAAAAAAAAGATATCCTCATATCCTCAAGTGGTTTTGATGAACGAATCTTCATTTTTATGGTTGAAAGAGGACATCTTGGAAGCGAAAAGGCAAGCAAGACCGGATCAGGAAATTCTTCTTTAAACACTCACAGACGAAAACAGTAGAGGGAGTTAAAGAGAACAGCATCCTGGCTTCTTTAAGAGAAAGATTTAATCCAATGGTCAACGTCGATACCATAAAGCATTCACGGGTCATGTGAGATGCATACCTGGTTAAAATGTGACATGAAAAGAGTGTGTATTTGGCATCAACAGTCATTTTCTATTGCAGTGAAGAAAACAGAATACATGAATGAACAAAATCTAGGGCAAAATAACAGCGTTTACACTTACCCCTGGAGCTCCCGCTAGCACGTCTACCATGAATGCAGTGAGAATACAGAAATGTGACTCTTGGCAGCGCAATACAGTACATACACACAGACTAACCTCAGACAATCCAAAAGAATTTATTACAGACACCAATAATGTGCTGAGTGTTTTTTTTAATCACTTTTAAAATGTGGGTTATGCTCTCTCTTATAAGCAAACACGTGTATCTGTATGGGTTTTGAGTAACTGCCAGCTTTTGCTGCACTCTTTATTTTTATTTTTACAAGTAACAAAGCTTGAATTAGAAGATTTGTTTGACCTAACACTATTTTATACCAACTGCAATTTAAATTGACTGGGGATAAAACAAGCAATTTAAGCCTACTATACATCAATCCACATTCCAACTTGCCATTAAAAAAACATTACTGAATCCAATGCAGAGCAGCTGGCTGTCATACAACTTCAAAAGCAATTCAGTGATGTCTAGGCTGTAACGTGACTGGTTTTCAAGGCACATGGTCCAAGATGACTGTCTCCGATGGTAGATCTGCAGAGAATGAAATCTTCCCATAATAAGCACATGGCTACATCAAAAATCCCATATTTGTCTGAGAAGAAGATGCTACATTTGATGAGGAACAAACTTTGCAACTGTTCTATACTCTATAAGTATGTTCTATATAGTGTGAATGTGTGTTGGATGAATGAAATCCAGACGTACGACACTCGCCATGTTATTATTATAGTAGCTGAAAGAGAACATCTGCACACTCACTTAAGCATAGGCTATTTATTAACCAACGTTTCGGCCAGTAGCCTTTGTTAAGAAAATGCTGGCAGTCCCCCAAAGCCTACATCTAATTTTCATGAATCTGTGAAATTTGTGCAAAAAGCATTTCATAAATATTTTAAATTTATTATATAATATATATTTTAACAATGCCCAATCATCATTAGGTAACAATCATTAAATGCACTATACAATTTAACTTATTTCCTGTATGCGCTACCACTGAGTGACATTCACGAAGGGGTTTGCGTTCAGCTTCAGGAAAAGGTTTGTTCATTCATGGATTCATTACAAATAAAATAAAATAAATAATAAATCACAATAATCATTCAGACATGTTTTTTTAAATCTCTAACTAGATAACAGTTCATACACACATTCATTCCAACACATAAAACATGTTTAAAACCAAACATCTAAAAATAATACAATTTCCAGCAAATAATGTAAAAATCAAACATTTTTCATTGAACATACCCTCCCCACTTCTTCCTACCCAAATCTGAAGAAAAAAATGAATGCTTCTCAGATGTTCTGATGCCAAAAAGACATTTGTAACAAGGGTCAGAAGGTGCGTTGTCCATCCTGGCAGGTCTCAATTGAAAATGAACCTCTTAGGTGCAAGAAATCTGAAATAATTACCAAAACAAACACAATGATCATATGGACAATTGATTAACAGTTCACACTATCCGCTGTTGTTTAAGGGCCCGATTCTGTGAGTGACTTGAGTATTTCTGTTATATACATAGGAAAAAATAAAATTCAGATTAATTTGTTCCTTTTGCTGCTTATGACCTCAAAATGTATGGGTTTTAAATCTGTATATAAATAGGTATTTATATTATAAATTATATTACAACTCTGTATATATACACACATATTACAGTCTTTATATCACAACTCTTGGTAAACATTACTTTACTGAATGACAAATGAAGTTTGTATCAGGTAATCTAACGAAATAGCAAATTGTTACAGCAGGAGTCCGTGTCTCTCTCGCCTCCCCTGAGCCCATTCAGTTTTAACAGACCCCCTAAACCGTGCCGTGAGTTTGGTGGGGGGTAATTGAGAATGAATGGTGGAAAGTCACGTAAGATGAGGCAATGCCTCCATCGCGATATGATTGGATGTGACTGGTTATATTTGGCTGTGATTGGTTCATGCGATAAATCCCGCCTCTTGTGTTCGTGTGCATTCACAAATCAGTCTGAATGACCAATATAATGGTGTTAATGGGAAGACTCATTTAAAAAAATAAAAAGTAAATAACACACACACTTAGATATAATAAAACATGATCTGTGGGAGTTTTCAGTGAGTAATCAATCAGCTTGGTGAAATTAAAAGTAAATCTCTGAATCTTTGACCAATATTTACAGAGCTTTTATGACTGATGACCTGAAAAATTCAAAAACGGTTAAAAGTTAACTATTAAAAAGAATAGCTGAACATACAGTGGGTACGGAAAGTATTCAGACCCCCTTACATTTTTCACTCTGTTATATTGCAGCCATTTGCTAAAATCATTGAAGAATCACCCTCATGTCGTTACAAACCTTTTGTTTATCTTCGAAACACAAATGATGACATCTTAACGAAACCTGAGATATTTCTGTCCCTCCATTAAAAATCCTGGGAAACAGAAGCTCAAATATGCTTGCTTGACACACAAGCTTCATTCTCACGCATCAAGCATGCACAGTTGAGCTTTTGTTTACCATATTGGATGTTCTTTATGTATGTGCACTGATCAATGTTTATATGTGAATAAAAGGATAAATGAAATCTGTTAATGTCAAAGCAATCATGTCTCTTTAGAATACTTGCATTACTTTTAAAAACTATTTAGGACCTTTTCAAGTGTTAAATGTCTTGGTGGAAGTGACTTTCAATGGAGGGACAGAAATTTCATTACAAATAGCTGCACTTGTGTTTCAATGATGAACAAAAATTTGGAACGACATGAGTGAGTAACTAATGACAAATTTCTTTCTTTTTTGGGAGTGAACCATCCCTTTAAATCTAGACAATATTCTTAAAGTCAGATGATATTATTACATAAAAAGTCAGGTTTACATACACACATTAGACCTGCCAGGTTTGCCACTGTTTCCCGGTAATCAATGTGACAATGACGATTTCACTTTGGTGAATGAATGACATTTTTATTTAAATAATGAAACGGAAGCATTCATCTTGTTTCTTCATTCCTGATATGCTTTGCTACTCTTCTTTTTTGCTTCATAAATTCCCTTCCATTGGTTGAGCCCTGACACATAACTTCCTGAGCATCAGACCATGATTACTCTGGACGAGACTAAGAAGGGACTGATTAGACCTGTCCTACAGATACGTCCTATGGTTAGTCTACAAAAAAATAAAAATTAAATAAAAAAATAAAAAAACTACAAACATTGAAATTATATAGGAAATAAATATACATCAACTGCATTGATTTAAGGGCACAATTAAGCAAAGCATGCAGGTCAAAAAACAAAAAACTACATCTAATAATTATAAACAAACAAAAAAAATGTTGTCTTTTGAAAGTTCAAAATATCCTATCAGTAAAACCAATCACCGCATGAAATACCTCAACAGTTTGCCAGTGTGTTGATACTGAAGGGAGCGATAGTGAGAACACTCCTAATGCCACAACAGTGCAGTTTCGTTGAGGGAACTTGGAGTGAGTCAGCAGTGTCTATTTGGAATGCTCTCCCCCTTTTCTAGGATTACTTGAAAAAGTCAAGTCATTTCGAATTCAATAGCTGCAAAAACATTGAGATGTGTAGACGTTCTCTAGAATTTTGCCGTAACAGTTAACAAAATGCAATCTCCATTTCTTTTGTCATCATGCCACTTTCATAAGGACAAAGGTGACAGATGATTCATAAAAGAACATGTTTTGTCATAAGGTAATCATATATCATAGGGTAACTTCTACAGGTGACATTGTAAATACAAACAGTTTGTCTATGAACAAAGTCTCAGAATAAAAGATGCAGACAGGTTAAAACAAAATACTAGTAATGCTATTCATATTATGAAGATCTAGTAATGCAAACCCAGCTGATATTTAAGCCTACCCTGTTTTCCTTTACTATTATCCTACCTGAACCACACTTTCTCCTGCCAGACTTTTGGATTGAGGGCTTTGGGAGACTGATGAAAAACAAAACAGATAAAAAAAAAATCATGCATTCAAAAAGGATCTATGTTTTTAAATAGTTTATAGTAAACCGTAAACAGTATTTCCCCCATTTAATTTACTTTACTGAAGGGACAATAATTGATAAAGAGCAATTGTACTTGTTTCAGTCATTTCTTTTCAGACTTTCAGTGTCGTCTGCAAGAGCTTGATGGCTCAACGTGGAAGAGTTAACTCTAGGCCATGGGTGCGACATGACTTCATATTCTTTTTAAGGCACAGCATACTTTTGGTGCTTAAGTTAAATTAAGGACAGTTAAACAATTTATAAAGGACATTGGGTCAAACCTGGTAATTTCAACTGGATGTTTTATTTGAAATATCTCCACTAGACTAGATAATAAAGAGAGATAAAAGACAAAATTTACACTTGAAGCTGTGTACATAACAGGTAAAGAACATAAGAAGCTGAACAATGTGAATTTATTGAGGTGTATGCAAAACCAACCTGAGAATCCCTGAGGCTTTAAAGGACAAGGGAGTGCAAAAATTTCGGTATCACAGAAAGAGAGAGAATAGAAGAAAGAAAATGTGAAAGCAAATTTCTTCAAAGGATTTGGCTATTTGAACTTGGCAGGCAATGAAGAGTCGACATGTCTGGTAAAGATGAAATTACTGAAGACATTTCAGTGAAGAAAGAATCAGGATTTCAGTGAGAAAATGCATGTAGTGTGTCCATCCACCAAACAGTTAAAAACTGGGGAAGTCTTTCCATTAAGCCATGAACAACAGAATCAAGGAACTGAGGTAACAATGAGTCTGTCTGGAGACGTCCAATAGAAAAAGAAAAACATATTCAGAGGAAGATACACCTTTGTGCAGTTGATGATTGAGGATTCAAGCAGAACTTGGAAGTGCTCCATTTTCACTGTCTTAGAGATCTTTTTCGGGAATTTTACAGAGGACATTTAAAACATTAAAAATACAAGCTGAATATAAGCGATTACATTTTCAATTTAAATCTAGTTCTAGTCTGCTGGGATCTGGAGGAATAGTTCCAGCAACAGGGCAATAAATTAATGCTAGCTCCTTGGAAGTTCCTTTGTCTTCTCTATGCCATTCACATTATTTTGGTTTCAGTCCATGAAATCTTGAAGGAATATAACTTCTGGACGTCACAATGAAATTGTGCTCTTTTGCCAACTTTTAAGGTAGGAATATGGTGGTACTGTCAAGCGTCCAGAGAAAACTTTCATTGGTGGCTGACGTGTTTTCTTCAGAAAGAAAAGTATCAGCTGGATTCAGGTCTCAAGAAATCAATTAAAGTAAAAACTAGAAATATGTAGGGAAGAAACAGATAAAACATCCAGTTTGGCATTTTTTCCCCTCAAGAAGATCTTGAAGAATACATTTTTATTTTTATATATGTATATATATATATATATATATATATATATATATATATAAAATTGCTTCCTTACTAAGATCAGTTCTAAATGTGTTAAATGTATAATATTGGTAATACTGTGAACAGGACAATTGTGGTGTTTGTGTGTTGTGCCATTGATGGGAAGGATCAAACTAACTCAACTTAAATCCTGTTAGCTGGGGTTCCAGATTTTGTAATATGGGGAAAAAAATTGCTTTTAATTTTTTTTATTTATTGTTATTTTAATTTTTTATTCATTTATTTTTTTTATAAAAAAAATAACAAAGGAAGAATAATATTTCTAGGAGTCAAGAAGTTTAAATGATTTTTTAAAATACAAAATAAAACCCCAAACCCTCGCTCCTCTCAATCTCCTAACTAGGCCTATATTATAAATGCCTTTTTGACACACTATAGCTGTCATCAGCTTTAATACTGACTGGGACTTCAGTGCCACTACCACTGTAAGACTTTTGAAACATTGTTCATACTCCCATAAAAACAAACATCAACACTCCTATTTGTCTGGTTGCTAAATACACATTTCATCACTATCTCAAAAGCATTTCCAATAGGGCAATAAAGACAACATGCACTAACAGAAATTGAACATTTAAAAACAACCCATAGATCCCCAAGACCAAAATGTTTCTCCTTTGTAATTTTGAATGCCACATGTTACTCATGGATAAAGCAATACAACGTCTGTCATTCATAAGATTTATACTTCTATCACAGATTTGTTTTTGAAAATAAAAGTTTATCAAGTGAAATATACCTTTATAGGTATATATACTTTAGACAGTAGGTAGGTATAGTACCACTGGGACGTATAGGTGATTGAATGCAACAGTGGTTGAATTAGCTGTTTAAGATTGAGATTTTTATTTTTTTGTGCCTGTGTGTCTTCCTGGACAACTGTTTGAAACACTTCAGGTGTGTGAGGGGTTCTCTCTTTTTCCTTAACACAAGGTCATAAACTATTCAATCTAAAGACTAGCTAAAATGCTAAAAAGATTCTCTTACATATCATATACATAAGTAAAATTTTGAATTGTGTTGTCAATTCGCAATGAAAATATTATACTCAGAATAACATCAAGTGACGAAATCTGTGCTAGCCTTGAACTGAAGAAGTGGGTTTACGTTGCATTTTTTTCCCAATATTGTTTTTCCCAGTATTTTTTACTGCTTTGTATTTTTAGTGAACTGTTAAATAACTACCAAATGACAATAACAGAACGCAGCCTTCTAGTCATTTGTATACTGTAAAGTTTGCACATAACTGTAATTGTTCTTTTTTCACACAATGTAGCAATTATCTTAATAGTTTTATTGCACAACTTTATAATAAGATTCAATTTGTTAACATTAGTTAATGCATTAGGCATCCTGAAATGAACAATGCAAGAACAGCATTTACTAATCTATGTGAATGATAATTAATATACAAACACAATTTTTATCATTTTAAAGTTGTGTACATTCATATTTATGTATTAAGGACACAAAAGAACAATACTAATTGTATAAATTATCATTAACACAGATTATTAAATCATTAATATAATACGTATTTTTGGATCATGACACAAAATGCAACTAATGTTAACAACTTAAAGGTTTATTGTAAAGTGTCACCAGTTTTAATTAATGGCATTAACGTAATGTTACAAATGATATTAATGTATGTTGTGCTGACCATAACCATATGGCATTCAAAAGAGGAGAACATCATCTGCAGGCTGAATTTGCAGTTGTAGTGCGTTCTGCAGGCTTGTGTTCTTCAGACCAAAAGCCTGCAAGAAACACTAGCAAGCCCATTACTGTACCTGCTGTTCCACAAAACACATCAGACCTCTGCTTTCCAAAGTAGGACTTTGTTTGACCTCAGTCAACTGATGGCTGAGCATAGAAAACACATTTAAAATGCATGAAAAAACACACAAATTACTAACCACATTTAAGTACGATAGATTTTAGACTTGCATATTTCATGATCCTATAATCCAAGTTTAAAATTTCATTTTAAATTACACAAATTGAGCCAAAATATATTTAATAGCATTGTAGTCACTAATGAAAGTGTTGGTTTCATGTATGTGTCTCTGTGGAACATCAGATCCCTTCCAGTTATTCAGGATGTCCTCCATCATCATTAAAGTATTGCCTCAATGAATTCCCAAGTGGCATTTCTCATTGTCAAGAGATATGAAATGGCAAGAGTCATTTCTCCAGAATGAGCAACAAGAACGCTCCTGCGCCACAGTATGTGTGTGCTGTCAACTCAAAACATACACAAGCTTATACTTGTATAGTTATACCTTGTTGCAACATCCTGGAGATCTGTAGGCAAAATAATCAACATTAATAATGCAAGAGCTTCCTTCACAATCCCTCTGCAAAGTCAATATCATGTTTTATAATAAATTCTGTGTATACCAACCTGAATCTAAATCATGCACAAGTTGTTGGAGAACAGTATGTCAAATAGCAAACGATATTTTCAGTCCCTGCCGTCTCACTATTACAACAATATGAACACACGGACATCATCTCCAGAGCTACTCTGAGAGTCACTTCATGAGCATTTTACCATTTAATTTGATTAAAACTGCCATCATATCACATACACAGCAGCTGCAAGTTCTTCACAAGCAACCCGTCAAAATAAACGTTTGGTTTAACTTGAAGAAACTGTGACAAACATATATTACTTTTGTGCAGTAGAATGAAAGACTCAATCTAATACTACAACTACTACTAAATAATAATAATAATAAAGCTTTATTTTAAAAGGAATAATCACACATTTTTTTCTTTTTGACAGTAAACCTGTTGTGCAGCACTTTGTTTGCCAAAAAATGAAGGGTTTAATCTTCATTTGATTAAAGGATAAATTAAATGAATGTTTTAAGCCCTCATTTGGTTAACAGAAAAAAATAAGAAAAACTATTTATAGGCAACTATTATTGTTTAAAAAAGAAAAGAAAAGAAAAAGTTTAAAATACAGGTCTGTGGCTCTTCATTTCTTTTTATTAATACACCATTTGTAAACTGATGTTCTTCTTTTTTTTTTTTTTTTTTAATATCAATACCATTTGTATTAAAACTATATTCATTGAGTTTAATAAAAAAAAAAATGGAGAATAGAATCAGGAATCAAATCGAATCGAGAGCTTGCGAATCAGAATCAAATCAGGACATCTACATCAATACCCAGCCCTATATAAGATTAGCTACAAACTTTCAGTCAGGTGTGTTCTGGCAGGCTGAAACTAAACGTTACAGGAAAGTGGCCCTTTAGGAGCAGGACTGGACACCCCTGGCATTTGATGAACACTATATATTTATAGATATGTGGCTACTATTTCCCTAGTTTTTATGTTTGCAAAATTTCACAATCAAACAGAGCTGTTCATGTGTGCTCTTGCATTATTTTTTGTTCAACTTCAAACAGAATACCGTGTTTTGACCACTTTTTTTATTAGATTACTAGAAAGAACTGAGAAAAGAAAAAAAGCAATAAAAATGTTATTACAAGGGATATAATGACACTGCAGAGACATTTTGAATGGAGCTCAAATCCCCCTTGACACCAAGGGGTCTCACACACTTCATTTCATCTTATCTCTCAACAAGGAAAAATTACTGGCAAAAAAAAATAAACAATCAATCAGATGATAGAAGGCATGTAGTAAACGGTGTTCAGAAAGTGTTTTTTTTTTTTTTTTTTTTTAATATCAATACCATTTGTATTAAAACTATATTCATTGAGTTTAATAAAAAAAAAAATGGAGAATAGAATCAGGAATCAAATCGAATCGAGAGCTTGCGAATCAGAATCAAATCAGATGCATTATTTTTTGTTCAACTTCAAACAGAATACCGTGTTTTGACCACTTTTTTATTAGATTACTAGAAAGAACTGAGAAAAGAAAAAAAAAGCAATAAAAATGTTATTACAAGGGATATAATGACACTGCAGAGACATTTTGAATGGAGCTCAAATCCCCCTTGACACCAAGGGGTCTCACACACTTCATTTCATCTTATCTCTCAACAAGGAAAAGAAAACCTTGGCAACAATGTAAAATAGCAATAGTTGTTGTTTGCTTTTGAGCTGTGAGGAAATGTGCAACAGTTTGCAACCTTGTAATGGCAACACATTTCAAATCAAAAAGTGAAGGAAACAAAAAGGATATTACCTCTGCACCTCACAGGGAAGACATGATAGAGATCATCAAATTACTGAATTCAGAATACATTTCACATTTAGGCAATAAGACCAAATCTGGTCACAGATTTCAGAAGAGCTCCATCAAAATACATTTAAAAATGGATTGAGTATTAGGTCACTTTTCAAAATCACATTTTTAGCTGTGTATAAGTTCAACACTGATATTAGTTAATATATCACTTAATGCATTCGGTATCATGATCTAATAGTGAACAATACAAGAACAGCATTTATTAATCTTGGTTAATGTTCATGTTTACATATACTAAAATGTACTAAATTAACATTTCAAACTGTATAATTATTCATAATGCATCGTTGACAAAACATTGAACAAAATAATTATAGATTAACATTAAATTAATAAATGTGGCAAAAATGCTGTTCATTGTTAGTTCATGATACATAATTCATTAATGTTTACAAATTGTTTTGCCCTGTCAAAACGAACCGACTTAAATGAAATTTTTTTTTTAATAATAATAATCTTCATCTAAATACATTAATATACTAACAGTAAACATGCCTATATTGATCCAGAACTTTTTATAAGCTGACATTTTTCAATAAATCTTAAAATCTAAAGAAAGAAAAAATCAGCTAAAACATTGACTTAATAGATTGTTCTGATAATATAATATAATAATGAATTTGATACGCACATATCCATTTATTCAACATTTTCCATGTCATGCTTAACAACACCCCTTAAAATTGTAGGTACAAACTGTAACAGCCTCACTTTCGTGGCTTAAATCTTTAATGTATTAAGTAAAAGCATAATAAAGAGATAATAAACATTATAGTTGACATTCAATTGTAACTCATGCATGCAGGCTTTAAAATCAAGTAAAAATGTGAGATTGAAAACCAGTCAAGATTTCTAACACTCAGGACAATAGGGTTCATTTGTCAAGAGAAGGGTAGGGAAATCAATACGGTTCAATACGGTCTCACTAAAATAGTGTCTTGCTCCCGTATTGTCTTGCAGTGGAAGAAATGAAATATAAAGCCTTACAATCAAGAGAATCAATGTTTCTGTTTTGATGGAGCCCCTCTTAAATGAAGCACCAGTGGGGCATTTGAATGGATGCAAGGGACAGAGAGAGATACAGTTAGAGTGAGCAGCAGTTAGAGAAGACTTACTCTGCCTTGGCTCCCTGGACCAGGAGCGTGTTAATGCAGTCAATGCTGCCAGCACGGGCCGCTTTGTGAAGGGGGGTTTCTCCAACATAGTCCTACAAGACAGAGAGAGAGAGAATCTAAAGCACCAGCTGGGAGTAGGACTGTCACGATTGTGAAACTTTGTTTTAAGATTATTTGTCACACAAGTTAACATTCTAATTGTTTTGCTTCTGTCCATTACAGCATAATCTTAATACACACACACATTATAAAATCATCATTTATTCATAATGAACTTGGAATCAGTCAATAATGATTCAATAATTATGATTCCTTTAAGACTTTATAAACTAATTGCACAGGGGTAAAATTATATTATTCATATTTGAACATATCAAAATCATACATAGCATTCATATTAAAATATGTTTTGAGTATTTACACTTGTTTAAAAGTTTCTATTATTTTTGTTTTGTTTTGAAAGTCATGTCTAATGGCTGCATTCATTTAAACATACAGCAGATGAGTAATACTGTGAAATATGAATACAATTTAATATAACAGTTTTCTATTTTAATATATTTTCACATAGAATTTAAATCTGTGATGCAAAGCTGAATTTTCAGCAGTCATTACTCCAGTCTTGAGTGTCAAATGATTCTTCAGAAATAATTTATATTACAGCTATTTTTTATTTGCTTAAAATTCCGTATGTGCATGACAGTATGTATTTAAAGTGAACCATGATTGGTAATCTGGATTAATAATTGTGTCGGGCCCATCCAAAACTAATGTAATTTATCAATTACAAAAAGCCAATAATGCAAAGTGTTATTTAAGCATTTATTACGAATTGATATTATAATAGTTATTAATCATTTAACATCTGAGATAATTCACTTTAATTTTAGTTTACATTTTAGTAATTTGGTTATGTGTTTTTTTTTTTTATGTCTATTTAGCTTGAATTTATTTCAGTTTTAGTAATTTTAGTACTTTCAACTGTCTTCATCTTAATTAGTTGTCAAGGCAACATTTCTAATATTTTTTTTTATTTCAGCTTTGTCAATTACTGAAAATGATTTTGAACAGTTTTGGTTAACCATCACAACACCGTGTCTGCAGACTCCCCAGACTGCTGAATATGGCGGCAAGCACCAAATTACTGGAAGTGAAAGTGCAATCTCTCCGTCACAACCCAGCATCATCATTTATTTAGGAGCTGGTGGATCAGCCGGCTGAACATTGCACCCTGACAGAAAGCTACAGTAAACTCTTAAACCAGCGTCTGAGCATCAGCCAGCCCTTTCAGCAGAATCACTGATTCACGCCACGGTAGAGGAATGTGGGTCAGACTCGGAAGCTTCACTCCAGCTACATTCATCTGAGCAGTACAAGACAACACTGCGTAAGAGATCAGTCCATGGGACGGGCGATGCCCTTAAATGACTTATGTTGATCTGCCTGAGCCAACGGGGATGAGAAACTAGTCTATATTTGGAGAACACATCACTGGTTATGTAACAGTGGCCTAGTAATCTCATTTCTCTGCTGTAAAACACCAGTTAATGGTGGGGGTGGAGAATATATGAATAATCAGAAATATGCTTACGCATACGCATGGGGATTTCTACATTCTGCACACATGAAAACACAATAGTGATACAGTACATATACAGTCATGAAGGGCCCTGGGCCTCAGTAAACCAATGTTGACTGAGTCTGGGTTATCATCAAAAATGAGCATAGGTTTAAGCCAAATTTCATAAATACTTTCAAATAGGAAAACTGTAGGGGTCGGCGGTATGACCAAACTCAAAGAGAAAGGAAAACTTGAAATCTCATCATATGACCCCTTTAAAGGATTAGTTCACTTCCAGTATAAATATTTCCTGATAATTTGCTCACCCCCATGTCATCCAAGATGTCTGTCTTTCTTCAGTCGCAAAGAAATTAAGGTTTTTGAGGAAAACATTCCAGGATTTTTCTCCATACAATGGACTTCAATGGTGGCCAAATGGTAGAAGGTCTAGATTGCAGTTTCAGTGCAGCTTCAAAGGGCTCTACACAATCCCAGCCGAGAAATAAGGGTCTTATCTAGTAGGGGTGTGAACCTACACAGTCTCACAGTTCGGTAAGATTACGATTATCATGTCATCGATTCAGTTGAATTCGATATCACGATGCATCGACGATGCACTGCTTACCAGGTTGTTCATAAAAGCCAAAATGTGCCCAGATGTCGGCTTTTAAAGTAGTTGGAGCATTTTTAATTACTCGCACTCGCGTCTCGCCTCCCTCTGCCATTGTATGCTACCGTGACAAAGCACGTGCGAGACAAATTTCATCAGAAAAGCGTCAGTACGTTATAATCGGTTATGGTCTATTACTGAACCGATACCGAATCGTCCTCGTCTGCATCGCGATGCATCGTAGAAACGATTAATTTCGACACCCCTATTATCTAGCGAAACGGAAAAAAATTATTTCTTTAAAAAATTATATAACATTATAAATTATATAATAACATATATATACTTTTTTTAATCACAAATGGATTCCTAAATGCATCTACTTTCGGAAGGCCAAATAAAGTGCTTTTGCTTTCGCCTAGAAACACACAGCGTCTCCCTGACATGGCTGCATCAACACTAACTGCGGTTACTGAAACCACGCCACCTTTCTTTGCGTGCACATTTGGGTGCATTATGCAAATATTCCCACATAGTGAGGTAGATATGTGGGGGCGTGTTAGAACCAGCCGTTTTAGGGGGGCGTGGCAGTCTTAACTTTGATAAAGAATAACTCTTTGGTTTTGAGACTTTAGTCTTTGCAACTTCAGTATGTATGCACAATCAGCTTGTAACACTCCAAAGAGAAAGGAAAACTTGAAATCTCATCATATGACCCCTTTAAAGGATTAGTTCACTTCCAGTATAAATATTTCCTGATAATTTGCTCACCCCCATGTCATCCAAGATGTCTGTCTTTCTTCAGTCGCAAAGAAATTAAGGTTTTTGAGGAAAACATTCCAGGATTTTTCTCCATACAATGGACTTCAATGGTGGCCAAATGGTAGAAGGTCTAGATTGCAGTTTCAGTGCAGCTTCAAAGGGCTCTACACAATCCCAGCCGAGAAATAAGGGTCTTATCTAGTAGGGGTGTGAACCTACACAGTCTCACAGTTCGGTAAGATTACGATTATCATGTCATCGATTCAGTTGAATTCGATATCACGATGCATCGACGATGCACTGCTTACCAGGTTGTTCATAAAAGCCAAAATGTGCCCAGATGTCGGCTTTTAAAGTAGTTGGAGCATTTTTAATTACTCGCACTCGCGTCTCGCCTCCCTCTGCCATTGTATGCTACCGTGACAAAGCACGTGCGAGACAAATTTCATCAGAAAAGCGTCAGTACGTTATAATCGGTTATGGTCTATTACTGAACCGATACCGAATCGTCCTCGTCTGCATCGCGATGCATCGTAGAAACGATTAATTTCGACACCCCTATTATCTAGCGAAACGGAAAAAAATTATTTCTTTAAAAAATTATATAACATTATAAATTATGTAATAACATATATATACTTTTTTTAATCACAAATGATCGTCTTGCACTAGCTCGACTTCACGCATTACGTAGTCACGTTGGAAAGGTCACACATGATGTAGGCGGAAGTACCAACCCAGTGTTTATAAAGCGAACATGCAAAGAAAGTCAAACGCCATTTACAAAACAAGGTAAAACAACGATGTCGGATGATTTTGAAGTTGGAGGAGAAAATGAGATGGAGTTTTTTACCCTACCCTACCTCTTTGATCCGGAGTACACAGATGAAGAGCTAACCGTACGTGACCTTTCCAACGTGATTACGTCATGCTTGAATTTGCAGACACTCATCACAGAGCTAGTGCAAGACGTGCATTTGTGGTTAAAAAGTATATATTTTTTTTAGAAAATGACCAATCGTTTCACTAGATAAGACCCCTATTCCTCGGCTGGGATCGTGTAGAGCCATTTGAAGCTGCACTGAAACTGCAATCTGGACCTTCAACCTGCTGGCCACCATTGAAGTCCATTATATGGAGAAAAATCCTGGAATGTTTTCCTCAAAAACCTTCATTTCTTTGCGACTGAAGAAAGAAAGACATGAACATCTTTGATGACATGGGGGTGAGTAAATTATCATGAAATTTTTATTCTGGAAGTGAACTAATCCTTTAAATATTTGACATTAAATTGGACAGTATTTTACGATTAAATAACATATTATGCAATGTTAGAATATTTACAGTTTTTAACCTAATATGGCATGGCAACTTTTTTATCGTTTATTTTTTATGTATTTTATGTTTTTATATTCATTATTCAGTGCAAAATGCTTAACAGCTTAATGTTATGTTATGTAAGACTTGAGGGGAAAAAAAACAATATAACTTTAATAAAATTGATAATACGTCTAATTTCTGATCAGAAGAATCACATTCAAAGCTGCAGTAAAACGGTGCACATTATGTGGCCAGCTGTAACACTGCTAAGCAATGAAAACAACTGCTTTGTGCTGTGCCTAATATCACTCCCCTAAAACAATTGTTCCTCATCTTCACACTTCTTGCTCTGTTTTCTCACATAACTTCATGTTTGTTCAATCTCACATGTAAATAAAGCAGTTCTGCATGCTCACCTTTAAAAAAGGTGTGTCTCATACACAATCTCATATCACAGTGAAGTCTTACCTGTCTGTTTATATCAGCTCCAGTCTGCAGCAGCCAGAGCAAGCACTGAGGATGACCCCCGAAGGCAGCAATATGAGCTGGTGTCTGGGCAAACCGAGAGGTCACAAAGTTCACACCACATCCCACCTGCACCAGACGCATGACACACTCCAGCTGGGAGACAGGAGAGGACAC
The DNA here is from genome assembly GCF_001515645.1 of Sinocyclocheilus grahami. Lineage (NCBI taxonomy): Eukaryota > Metazoa > Chordata > Actinopteri > Cypriniformes > Cyprinidae > Sinocyclocheilus > Sinocyclocheilus grahami. The sequence continues at coordinate 611,938 of NW_015505867.1, forward strand.
TTTAATTAGTGCTCAACTGAGAGGGGCTTTCAATGGCTGATGCTGATGTCGATATATAGAGCAGGATTGCAGATACTTAAACTAAAACACAAATGCATTTTTTTTTTCTTTTTTGTTAAATATATTTCAAAGTAAATATGGATCGGACCATTTGCACATTTCTGTGGTTCTCAGTAGCAGAAGTCATAATATTTGGGTAAACTTCTATAGTGGTGAATAGAAACTACAACATTACAAACTACTTACACTATCCGAATAAGAAGAAAAAAAAATCTATTTCATAATTTTACATTTACAATGTAATCAATATTCTATTTATTAAAGCCACGTATGAATCTCATCAAGTTAATGTTTTTAAGCATTTTACATATATTCCAAAATAATAACTCAAGGCAGTAACAATTTAAACAATATATTTTATTTGTGAACTTATGTTCAACTATTCTTTTTAATAGTTAACTTTGAACTATTTTTTTAATTTTTCGGGTCATCAGTCATCAAACTCTCAAAGGCTAAATATTCACAGACGCAGAGATTTACTTTTACTAACTAAAAACCCACAGATCATGTTTTCATGCCATTTTAAGTCCTATGTTGACGTAACAAAGTGGTTATATCTAAGTAGGAGTTGTTTACTTTTTTCATTCTCAGTTACCCCCCCACCAAACTTTTTTTTTTCTCATCCAATATTTTGTGGAGGCACTGCCTCCCTTGCCTCCTCGAGGAAACGCCCCTGAGAGATATATATATATATATATATATATATATAGTTCAATTTGCTCCATTAGCAATAATAATAATGATAATAATACACTATTGATTACATTGGTCAGAAGAAAGATGTCAAATTTGCCAGTGTGTTAGAAACACTCACTCACTATTTTTTTTGTAGCAGAATCTTAGAAATGTATATACATTTTACATTTTTAAAACAAAAAATATAAAAATCTTTGCTAGATTTACATTAATAACTGTCATCACAATCTGTAAAAGGGTCCATTATCCTCAGTTGAAAGGGTTATACAGCACTTCTGTTAATCATCCAACTGGACTCAGTGTTGGGGGTAACGCATTGCAAGTAACGCAAGTTACGTAATCAGATTACTTTTTTCAAGTAACTAGTAAAGTAACGCATTACTTTTTAATTTACAAGAGAATATCGGAGTTACTTTTTCAAATAAGTAACGCAAGTTACTTATTTTTTCTCCAATTTATTGACTGACAGCTCTCCTGTCCCCATGTTGAGAGAAATCAGAAGACGTTACTGTAGTTCTAAAATAAATATGAATATGCATTCATTCATCTCACTCACAAAAAAAAGTATTCAGCATTCCTCAAAAGGAATAAAAATAATGCAACTCAGAATATGACGCAAACCTGCAATAATTAAATGTTAAACAACACAAATATGCTTTATGTATTTAATCCCATTCTATTAACCAATGTCTTTGCTTCTGACCTTCGACGATCCAGTTCAACCGTACTAATAAGCACAAATTACTAATAAGTCTTTTTTATTGCTGAAGTGTGTTGAAATGTCTTCTTCTGTATTCTACTGTACGGACGTAAATTTACTTTCCCTTCAGCCTGAGGCGTATTCATTTCACTTTTGGTGTGAAAAGGCTTTTATATTTGCCAAAAATATAACTTTTTTATTTTAAAAACAAACAAGCAAGCCCTGTCCAGATTTAAAAAGTAATGCAAAAGTAACGTAACGCATTACTTTCCATATAAAGTAATTAAGTAACGTAATTAGTTACTTTTTTTATGGAGTAACGCAATATTGTAATGCATTACTTTTAAAAGTAACTTTCCCCAACACTGACTGGACTAAATATTGGTCTAATGTAACTGGGTAAGAAAACAATTGCACTTGATACATACTGGAAGCATTTAGTACATGAAAGACGGTTACTGTGGTTTCAACATTCCATGCTGATCACTCCTGCAAAATCTCAAATTTCACTCAGACTCTTCCTGTTATTCATCTACTCAACAGCGCCGTAAACCATTTCTAGACACTCCCATGCTGACATGTCAACCATCCAGATAAAGCCAACAACACACAACAAGTGGGAGTGGCACCAGAGCAGAGATGTATAGCTTCCTCATGACTATTTTCATAAGTCATATCAGATTTGCCATAATAATTCAACTGGCAAAATCTAGTTTGATCTAAAACCCTGTTGAGCAAGCTCATACACAGAGGAATTTCCCTCTAAGTTTGAAAGGCTGAAATGCACGCATCCTGTGGAGCTTTAAAAGTCAATGCAATGCAGAAAATGCTTTCCCTTTTCAGTAATTCACATCTAAAAATAAACCTAGGGTTTGGTGTTTATATCAGCCTGCTGACTCTCATACTTCATCCGGTTAGGTAACTTCAAGATATCTGAGAATAAACACATCAGCCACATAACAGATAATGTAGCTCTTTAGAAAGTGAGAGAAACCTGAAGTTCAACCCCATTACCCGAGGAAAGACTACACCCACAGGTGTCAATGCAAAACGACACTTGTGAAAAAAATACTCGGACAAAATACGACCAGACGTGTGAGTCAGTTCTTTTAGTGAATCAAAAACACTCATTGAATGAGTGAAAGCAGTTGAAACGTACTTCATCGGGTCCAACCTGAAATGAACCAAGAACTGCTACTGTGTTTTTTCTAATTACGCTTCTAAAACCGGTCTTAGAAGCATAATTAGATAAACAACGTTAAACCAAATGAATAAATGCAATGTCATATTTTTGTTCGTTTAGCATTGTATTTGATATATTATTGAATGGAATATGCGATCACCAGTGTAATGCATTACAATTTGTTTTTAAAATAAAAAAAGTTCTATTTTTGGCAAATATAAAAGCCTTTTCACACCAAAAGTGAAATGAATACGCCTCAGGCTGAAGGGAAAGTAAATTTACGTCCGTACAGTAGAATGCAGAAGAGATTTCAACACAATTCAGCAATAAAAAAAAACACACACAAGTGTTTGTCTAGAGTAATTTGTGCTTATTAGTACGGTTGAACTGGATCATCGAAGGTCAGAAGCAAATAGAATGGGATTAAATACATACAAGGATATTTGTGTTGTTTAACATTTAATTATTGCATATTATGAGTTGCATTATTTTTATTCATTTTGAGGAATACTGAATCTGTGTTTTTTGTGAGTGTGATGAATTAATGCATATTAATATTTATTTTAGAACTACAGTAACATCTTCTGATTTCTCTCAACATGGGGACAGGAGAGCTGTCAGTCAATAAATTGGAAAAAAAAGGAACTTGCGTTACTTATTTTAAAAAGTAACTCCGATATTCTCTTTTAAATTAAAAAGTAATGCGTTACTTTACTCGTTACTTGAAAAAAGTAATCTGATTACGTAACTCCCGTTACTTGTAATTTTGAATCACTGAAAGTTGCTAACTAAAAAGTGTATAAACACATTAATTCCTGACGCCTTATCTGTTGAAATTTAAAACGACCTGATCAGTTCTCATCATTAACTACTGAATTTCTTTCCTATAAATATTTCCGCCCCAAAGTACTAAAATGAAAACGGGTCAGTTTGTCTTCGTCTCCGTTTTGCTCTTTTACAATCAACACGGCTTTATAATCACAAGACAAGCTTTTTGTTTTTTAAATAATAATATTAAACTAAAAGATGGAAAAGCAGATTAAAAAGAGAGATCAAGCCAAACCCGTCTGCAGTTCGTCCACTGATATGCGCAACGTTCAACTACCGCATCAGTGAGTGTCACTTTGAAAATGTGAAAATGCATTGAAAATCTTTGAAAATGCATGAATAAATGAAAGGTGCAATGCATTGCATTTTATTAAGGAGAGTAACAAATAATGGTTTAATCGAGTATGATTTTTTTCGTGCACACTATAGCTAGATAACAATTAATTACACATGCTGCTTAATAAATGAGTTCGACTGTGCACCTTGCCGAAGTGTGCAGCCCAGTGCAGAGGAGTCCACCCGTAGAAAGAGTCCTCCACAGCCAGCTGATCTGTGCTGCACTGGAGCAGCGAGCACAGGGCGCCCACATCTCCATCTCTGCACGCGCGATGAAGAGGGAAGCGACTATTCAGCACCTCCTCGCTAGAAAACCCAGACTCCAGTCCCACCGACATCAGTGCACAGCAAAGACGCTCGCTTTTATAAATACGTGGAAACGGGAATCGTCAGAAAAAAATGGTGGACTTCACGATGTCTGCTTTTATTAAGTGCACCGCCCAAACAACGCGCTTGCAAAGGGGAGGCGAGACGAGACGCGCGCGCTGAAGGACCGAAACTTCGCACAAGAATCTCCAAAACCCGAAACGGATCATGGAGCTACGCATGCGCACTTACAATGTGACCGTGCCACAAAACCCGAAACGGATCATTTTAGACCCGGATTTAGCCTGCGCATGCTCAGTGCAATATAATGACCATCAAAACCAGAAACGGATCTCTCAAAACTGAAACTCAAAGGACTGAAGCTCGCGCACTCTCACTATAACATAAACGCAGCACAAAACCCGAAACGGATCATTTTAGACCCGGATTTAGCCTGCGCATGCTCAGTGCAATATAATGACCATCAAAACCAGAAACGGATCTCTCAAAACTGAAACTCAAAGGACTGAAGCTCGCGCACTCTCACTATAACATAAACGCAGCACAAAACCCGAAACGGAGACCGTGGCGCGGTGAAGACAAGAGCACGTACACAACAAGAGCGTCAAAGGAAACAGTAGACATATCTTGAATATGTCTCTTATTTTTCAACGCGGATGTAGGCCGTTTTCAATGAATGTGCAAGACTTCCGGTTCATTAGCCGCTGTAGGGAAATAACGAGAAGAATAACAAAGTGCAGTAAACCGTAAAACTGTTTGCACTTCACACCAGTGTGATCACAATTAAGACAATACATTAAAATAATATGGTAGGAAACACAATATGCAATATCAAGCAGCAAAACGAGCTGTTTTGAACAGCTGGAAGCAAATGACACCGGAAGTCAGACACATAACATTTACAATAAATAAAGAAGGTGGATATCTGATTCTATACAACATGACCTTTTTTATTCACAAGGTCACGATGCTGTCCTATTTTGGTGTAAAATGGGGTTAGCTATCACAATAATACCACAAAGGATCTCCTATAAGAAAGCGCGCGTACAGAGGACGTTACTGTAATAAGAATAATTCATAAATTGAAGGTGTTTTCAGGTGTTGTCATACTAAGTTGTCGTTGCAGATTGTGACTAATTTGCATTATGAAAAGGTATTTGCATGCATTGTGCATTGCAAACGAGGTATGAATTTAACAAATAAAAAGCTTCCTACTCCATGCTTTTTCAAATATATAAATACTATGAGGATGAGTACTAACGATTCTTTTAAAACTGAGCAGCTTTTGCATATTTCTTCTCTATTTGATTTAAAAAAGAAAATAATTATAATACTATTAATAATAACAATTATGAATACTTACATGCAAGTAACCCTAATCCTAACCATATAGTAAGTACATGCAGTTAATTAATATTACTCGGTACTTACATGTATAATTGCACTGTAACAAGGACACCTTAAAATAAAGTGTAACCAAAACTCTCAATCTCTATGACAACCTCTTACTATCTTACCAACCAAAATGAAGTCCAGACACATTCATGCATTTACACAGAATGAATAATACAAAACAGAAACTGTTATAAGTAAAACTTTCATGTTAGTTTAATACGTAGAATAGCAAACTATATCTAAAAGTGACAGCCACTTTCAATTATTTGCGATTTGTCCCACATACTAAATAGGGAGTGTGAGTTATTGACAGAAAATAAGGTGTTAAACAGCTTAATGTAAGGAGAACATCCACTATAAAGGTAGAGCATTTGTCTCAATACTTGAAAGTGAACATTTTCAAGCAGACCAATAAATAAATTGCAGCTGGGAGTAGCAACTCATTCATAAAGGGACAGTGTTAAAACTGTATCTCCTGGTGGGTTATCATATACAAATCTAAACACTCGCAAACATAACACACATCTATATATAAAATGTGTATGATGTTTATAGAGGGCGACCACACAGACATGAAACTGGAGAAGTAGTTGAAACTGTATCGCAGAACTACAAGAGGCACTTTAAAATAAAATGGAAAAGAAAAAAGATGCTCGACAATGTACTTCACTTTTATTTAATATGAGTAGCACTGAGATGCAGACCTTTAGTCTTTATAATGTCCATGAAAAGAGAAATGGATACACGCACGTAGGTTTAGCTTTCAAACAACTTCTTGAAAGCGCTGCTTATCTCCTGGATCATGTCAGAGGTGGTGGTAGATCTGCTGTGTTTGTGGAAGGCCTGGCGATTACATTGCCTTGTCAGAGACGTAGCACCGAATGCAGCCACCAGCGAGGGATTCATGCTGGGGAAAAAAAAGGTACATTTACAATTGAACTGAAAGTGATATGCAATGACACATCAGATAATTACTGAAGATGGAGCAACTCACCCTTTAGCTGCATCTGGAGGTGAGCTGAACGCCCAGTGGGCAAAGACTCCTAAGGAACCGGACAGCAGATCTCCCTGTCCTCCACAACGCCGCCCACTGCCCTCTTGATTACAGGTCAGCACTGAGAGCAGGTAGAAAAGCAATGTTAGAGAAAGAAAACGGTGCACTGGAACCATATGAAGTCTGAATATTTCAAGAAAATCACTAACTGTTCTTTCCATCAGTAATAATGTCCTCCTCTCCCTTCAAAACCAAGGTAAGGTGGCCCATGGCGATGCTGAGCTGCTGAGCACTTCTCTTGTGGTCAGTGCTGTCCAGAGGTTCATGATGCTGAAATCAAAGTTTGATTTAGCATGTATACTGCAGTTGCATGTCTTATGTGTCCGTAAATGTGTTTTATTTCAATCTATCTATCTATCATTTTAAAATGGCAAAACAAGGAATTTTCTAGTGGTTTTAGTGCAGTGGTATTCAAACTTTTTAAAGAGCAACCCTATTTTTTCTTTTTAAATTGACGCGACCCTATGCAACCGTTTAAATGCATGAAGTCGTGCATATAGCTAGATATAGATATATTCTGCAGTTTTGACAAGGAATCCCCCATTTATATGAGAATGTCACTCATGAAACTCTGCAGCATTTATGCCACGTTGGTCCTCTTAGCAGCATGACAAACAAAAGTTTCATTAACATTCTGAATGGATTATAAATAGCCAAGAAAGCGTACAAAGTGCACTCCCTTTATCATCACTGAAAAGCCGTCACTCATTTCAGTTTATCGCGATCTCAGAAAATTCCCTTAAAATCAATTAATCTCTCTACACTGCACAATAAATCTCGTATTTCTATTTACATCGCATCTACACTTTTGTTCATTATAATGAGAGGATTCGTGAGCATGCAGAACTCAGGACTGACCAAAACTCTGGCATTTTGAGCAGTGAGTGGATTCTGACTGTCTGAAACACCTCTGATTGACCGTTTTGCTGTCCAGAAATCAACAGATCTGTCTGTGATTGACTACGATGTTCAACGCTGCAAAACAGTCTCCACAGACCCACCAGAGGGTTGCAACCCAGGCTTTGAAAGCCACTGTACTAGTGGACAGTGGTTCAACCAGGGCCGTTTCTAGGCATAGGCGAGCTAGGCGGTCGCCTAGGGCGCCACCAGCTGAAGGGGCGCCAATGAGCACACGTACTGGCACTTTTAGCAGGGTTGTGATAAAGAGTGGCAGGGTCACCCTGAAATATGAGGGCCGCCCCCACTGGATCCCCCAACATTATTGGGCTAGAGTACTGTCAATCTGACGATGCCTGTATGCCACTGGATCAGATTGCTGTCAATTGCTGCCTGATTGTTGCATGCAAAGTTTTCATTTTCACTCAACAACGACGTTAGATCAGTGGGCTCTGTCAGTGCTTTGGCAAGGGAACACTTTTTTTTGCCATGCAATAAAGCTAAGTTCAAAGGCCAATTTAAAATATTGGTACAGTAAATAAAGTGCACAACATCAGTATTTTATTTAGGCAGCATTTGTGGTACTTTTGTGGCACATTTGTCCAAATATTTGTGACAGATTTGTCCAAAAGGTGTGCATTTTTTTGTGCCAATGCATTGTTAAAGGATCAGCGTGTCATGTACGGTAATATTCCCATATAAACTTTAACATCCAATTAAAAATATTTGTATAGTAAAATTCGCTAATTCACGAGATCAATACATCCTTTATTAGACCGCTTTGTCGAGTTAAATGCATCCTTACGGAGGTGTCGAAATGCTGAATCAATTCATTCACTTCCAACAGCGCTTAATGGGAGCAGCGTCATAGAGGACAGAGCGTCGCGTTATTTAAAGGGGACGTTAACGAGTAGCAAATGATTAAGCAGCTGCATTGGTTACTTTTATGCCACTGATAAAGCTTGTAAATCTAGTTTGGGGTAACAAAGGGGTTTTATAGGTTTGAATGAAATAATAATGCAATAACTGACACTTTAAAACAATGTTTCCTTTATGTGTGGTAATAACATCTGTGCCAGAAGATCTGATGGTAATGTGGTCAGTGGTGAATACAGGTACAATGGCATCCATCAGATAACCTGAGAAGAATGTCAATACTAGATGTCTTGGAGCCACAAATATTACATAAAAACAGAATCTGCTCAGCCACAAGGAGGATATTAGCACTTTCAAAACTCACCATGGCCTCATACAGACGAGTAAACTCCATAAAGTTGGGTGTGAGGATGCCTCTCTGATATCCTTGAATGACTGACGGTTCTTTTGCCACTAACCAAAGTCCATCCTGTAAAGAAACACAAACATGAATGTGCAATGCACATATAAACCTTTTTTACACAAGTGACTAATTTATTCAGTGCATCCACAAAATAATTGTCCTCTCTGCTAATTCAGCAAACCACTGATGCCCTTTTTCTCTGGATTAGCAGCGTTCGTTTTAGATAATTTTGATCATATTTTAGGCAATACACAATACAACATTAATACTGTCAAATTAAAACCCCATGTTTGAGCTCTGACCCAGTTCTCCTTCTGTATTCGGGACACTGAATCTATTGGCTGTTGCCAACATGCCCAGTATAAAAACATATTGATCAGCTACATCAAAAGTGTCAGTGAAAACAGTACTCACAGCATCAATGATGATTGGTATTCCTCGGAGTTTTGACCTCTCAATAATCTCCTAAAACGAAACATCAGCCAAACATTCATTACTTTAAACCCACATAAACATAAATGTGGAAATATACAATATTGCCAAGCTCTCTAGAATGACACTTTACAAAATGATTGTCTTAATTTACACTTAAGTGTCAAAAGTACGGACACTCGTACTCATTTGAGAAAAACAACAGTCAATAAAACTGTAAAATAAAACACACTTTGTATGACAAATGTAGTGCAGTGACCAAATAAATAGTTCTCTCAACCAACTTCAATTATTATAATGGTCTACAAAACTATTCAATGAATATTTTAGGTATTTAAGCATAGGCCTTTAGATCAAGAGGTTTATCCGATTTGTGGTTGGTATAAGGAAATCAGAAAGAATTTTCCTTTTTAAAAAGAATATTTATGAATTATTTTTGTGTTATATATTAGTATTGACTAAATTGCCACACAGAAGTCATAAGATGTTTTTGAAGTATCATTTATTTTGCCTTAGCATTCTTCAGAAGCATCTCCTCTCTCCCCAGACCTGGTCCCACAACCAGACTGTGAAGCCTGGGCAGCCATTTCTCGATCTCCTCCACAGCATTGGGACCGTCTCTGGAGGTACACACCGCCAGAAGAGAAACAGCACCATCATGCTCAAATCCCTCTCGACATGACAATAAATAAAATGTGTTTCAGCTGGTAAAATGGATTGAATCAAATAACTATAAATTCACTTGTCAGAAACTCTTCTGTTGGCCACCAGAGATACGCATTTAATAAAATTCACTTGTAATCAAAAGTCGTGTCTAATAAGGGTTCCTGCTTACAGCACTGGATGGACGATGAGTTCAGGACTGTAGGACTTGATGACTGGAGCTGCATCTTTGGTGCAGAACACATGAGACAGATCGGCTCCCTGGAAATCAGGCAGGACGAGAAGAAGGTAATGGACTGATATATCTGACAATATACCAGCATTTTGAGATGATCAGATAACTTTGTCATCTTGGCTCATTAACAGAAGCACAATTTCTCATTGTGTCAGCTCCAAAGGTTAAAGGGGTCATATGATGCTGCTAAAAAGAACATTATTTTGTGTATTTGGTGTAATGAAATGTGTTTATGCGGTTTAAGGTTCAAAAAACACATTATTTTCCACATACTGTACATTATTGTTTCTCCTCTATGTCCCGCCTTTCTGAAACGTGTCGATTTTTACAAAGCTCAACGGTCTGAAAAAGCGATGTGTGCTCTGATTGGCCAGCTATCCAGTGCGTTGTGATTGGCCGAATTCCTCAAGCGTATGACGGAAATGTCCTGCGGCAACCACATGTGGCGACCCCGGGCTGGATTCTGCTTCGTCCACGGTGAAAAGCCGATCCGGCGATCGACAGCGCGAAGTTGTAGTATTTCCTCAGCGACCAGCACGGATCAGCTCTAGGCATGACGTAGCGGTATCGTCCTCTTTTGGAAGACCAAACAAAGTAGTTTCGCTTTCACAAAGAAGCACACAGCGTCTTCACGACATGGTGGCGGCGGCAACAATACTACAGCGAGAATAAAAGTTACGCCTTCTTTCTTTGCGTGAACATTTGGGCGGCGTTATGTAAATCTTCCCACATAGTGACGTAGGTATGTGGGGGCATGTTAGAACGAGCCGTTTTAGGTAGGTGTGGTTGACTCTTAACTTTTATAAAGAATATCTCTTTGGATTTGAGACTTTAGTCTTTGCAACTTTACAGATCTTCTTTATGCACCAAGAGCTTGTAACACTCCAAAGAGAAAGGAAAAATGTAAAATCGCATCACCCCTTTAATGCAAAAAATATATTAAAAAAATTCAATAAAAGTGCACTTTTACACAGATGTCTCCTTTGGCAACATTAAATTGTACTGTGTCAACAACACACACACACATCACTGTTGAAAAGTTTGGGCTCAATAAGATTTTTTTGATGTTTTTGTTACATCATTTTCTTACATAATATAAATATATATATATTTAAAGTCTCGCCAAGCCTGCATGTATTTGATCAAAAATACAGTAAAAACTGTAATACTGTAAAAATATATGTTTTTGAAATCATTCTAATATGCTGATTTGCTGCTCAAGAAACATTTCTCATTATTAACAATGTTTAAAACATAATATTAATGCTGAATAATATATTTGTGGATACAATTTAGGTTCAGGATTCTTTGATAAATACGAGACAAAGTCGAAATAAAACCATGACGATGATTTACTGTGTATGTCACTGAAGTATGAAAAGACAAAATGCAGATGAGAAACAAAAAATGGATTGCATTTTTTAACAGAATACTTACTACTTTTAAAGCTGAAATAGCTGCAAAGAAAGGTGCTCCTGTATACCTAGCAAGAACAATACAAAATGTAAGTTTCACCAAGCAAATTCACATACAGACAGAATAAACAGAAGAAAACAGTCTGCTAGGTACTATAACACTCACATCACAGCACATAGCACCTTATGAAACGCTGTTGTGGCCTTGATGGTATGTGGTTGAATGTGAAAAAGTGAGCAAGCTCTAGAAATTACACTCTAAACATAACGGCTCCGGAAAAATAGGAAATTTATGAAAAAAGCCCTAAAACTGTAAAATAGCTATAATTTTTTTTAATATTCTGCTGATCACACTTTACATTAGATGGCCTTGTACTTAACCATTTGATACAATATACTATACTAGGGGTGTAACAATACATGTATTCGTTCCGATCGGTCACAGTACAAACATCACGGTTCGGGTTCATGCAGCCCGATACAGTCATATGCAACGCTAACCATCACAACAGGAAAGAAGAGGCGATCTACACACCAACCCTGTAGTCTGTAAAGAGGAGAAAATACTGTATCAGTCAGATCAAGCTCACTGTTCATGATGCTCGAAATATAGGAAGACAAATTTTATTGGGGTTAAATTAATGTTTCTCTGAAAGGAACTGACCGTCTTCAGAAATGTTTCGATGGCATTTTCTTTTCCTCTTACTTCCATATAATGCATATTACAGTAGTATTTAAGCGCAGCTGCTTTGTTTACAGCGGTAACCAAGGGACTGCTATATCTCTGCTGTTCCATAAGCACCACCTGCTGTCAGAGAATAAATTTGCATCTTCATTCAGCCCATCTGATGTTTTTGTTTTGTGCAGGTGTCTTATGTAGCATAACTTCACTAATCTAAATTCGGACCATTATGTTTTTGTTTTAAATCTTGAAATTATACAGTCCAATTCAAAAAAAAAAAAAAACTGTTCATGTTACATGCATGTAGCACTACTGTCTGTTTAAAAAAAATGAAAACAATACATGTCCTACTTGTACCGACCTCGTATCGAACTGTGACCCCAAAACTGGGGTACGTACCGAACCATTGACTTCTGTGTACCATTACACCACTACATACATGCATGAGGGTGCACTGTAATTACATCTAAGGCACTTTTAACATTTATAGTCAACTGTTAACTTTACCCCCAACTATAACCCGAGCCCTTTCCCTTTAACCCATATAATCCTAACCTTACTCCAAATCCTAATTTGGGGGGTTAAAGCAAAAAAACAAATCCTGAGCCTAAACTTTTTTCCGGGGATTGGGGGTTGTGGGGGCGGACACATACACAGGGTTATTTGGCAAACAAAAAAATTAAATGATTTTCCTTGAAACTAACTAGTAACGTATCTGCCATTGCCATTAGCCCTTGACAAGCTCAGACTACAGATTATGGTGGGATATTTGAAACAGCAATACCAAGAATGCTTACTCACTACAATATGGTGCAAACACATGTAACATTTAGGATGCTTTTGATATCAAGTTTTGCTGGTTTGCTTTGTCCTTGACAGGGTACAAGATGACCTACAATCTAAAACATGAAATTTCTGAAATTTTGTTCAAAAGAAATAATGGTAAATTAAATACTAGGGAATTAATATAAAATAGGAAATATACAAAGACAGTTTACTACAGAAAACTACAGTTCAGTTCAATTAACAACAACAAAAACATTAAAATGGTCCAATAACTGGTAACTTAAACAGGGTTCGTACAGATACTGCAAAATAAAATTCCAGGACTTTCAAGGATTTGCACTACTTTTTTGGTTTTCAAGGACTAAAATCAGATCTAACTTATCAATCAACATTGTTATTATCTTTCTAATTCTAATAAATAAACTAATAAAACAAAATGGTACAAATAAAGTGCAGCACATGCAAAGAATGCAACGACTGTGGCAACTTTAACATTTGAAAGGATACTATGGCAAAGTTATCGCTTTCCTTATTTAAACTTATTTTTTTTTTTTGCATGAATATATGATTGACCTGAAGAATGAAAGCTATATCATACACTTGGAAAATGATGAGCTTTATCACGCTCATAGACACTAGGGGTGTGACAATACACTTAGCTCACAAAGCGAGACAAAATGCAGATACCTGGTTCACTAGAACGAGACAATGTTTTAATACTTTAGAAATTTTCAAATGACAAAATATGTCTTTTAAATCACAAAAAGTAAACCAATGCAGTTGTATTTTGAAATGTTTTAGCTAATCTAGTGCTTAACTAATTATTATTTTGCTAATCAAGTAATCTACTGATTATTTTGACAAGTAATCTGATATTTCTAAGTAATACAAACAGAACTAAGTGGAAAACAGGCTTTAATATGACTATTTATATATAAAGAAATAAGGCAATACTAATTGGCCTCAAATAAAGTATCAAAACCAAGTACATGGTTTTACTGAACAACACTGTTAAATACGTAATGTAATATGCCTATATTTATAACAAATACCTGCAGAGGGTGCCAACGGCCTGGTGAGGTTTCATGGGGAAGTCGTGGCCTAATGGTTAGAGAGTCTGACTTGTAACCCAAAGGTTGCGGGTTCGAGTCTCGTACCGGCAGGTATTGTGGGTGGGGGGAGTGAATATACAGCGCTCTCTCCCACCTTCAATGCCACCACTGAGGTGCCCTTGAGCAAGGCACTGAACCCCCAACTGCTCCCCGGGCGCCACAGCAAAAGAAAAATGGCTGCCCACTGGTGTGTGTTCACGGTGTGTGTGTGTGTTCAATGCTGTGTGTGCACTTAGGGTGGGTTAAATCCAGAGCACTAATTCTGAGTATGGGTCACCACACTTGGCCACATGTCACGTCACTCACATGTGATTAACGTTTAAATCCATTTCATTTTAATATTTGGCCACATGCAAAGTCAGCAACTTTTATTTTGAGATTGCGATGTACAATAAATTGCATATTTAGAAATGTTGATGGATTCTCCTGTGTTGGCATAGGTTTAAATGATTTACGTTGCAAATCAAGTGAGTTTTCCCAGATGAACGTTAAGCAACCCAAACTCACCGCATACGCAGAGGAAGAGTTTAGCCCCTTTCACACATACGGGCTGCATCCGAAAACTTAGGCAGCTGACTTGTTGCCTCATGAGGCAATGACTTTGCAGGCAGCGTTTTTTGCACGCAGGCACCTCATGGAACTGATTTCGGACAGGCTTCTGAGGCAGAGTAATGGTTTAATGATCTACAGCAAAATATAGAGAGCTTTGGTGATAACTAAGTGAATATTTAATTACTGCAATATTAATTTCTCGCTAGAAATGACATCAAAAGTGGAAAACGTTGATCAAAAACGTACATTTACACACAAACTGACCGCCGACCGCAACTTTCAGACGCCATCTTTATTTTCCAGCTTAACTGTCACAGAATGGAACGCACAGGATTGTGGTATATCAAAGGCAGCGAAGGATACATCTATGCTGCCTTCAAAAATCGGCCAGATTAAGGCATCTTAGGAGACAGGAACTGAAGCTAACATTGAATTCGGACGTGCCTTGATGCCTTCCTACCTTGGAATGCGTCCTCCGAAGGCAGCATTTTTTCAGTTTTCGGATGCAGCCAAAGTCTTTACTGGTAAATTACCGTTAAGAGATCATGTGTGAACAGGACCTTTTCAAAAATCCCGGTAAATTTTTTCTGGCAATCATATCGTTCTTATGGAGATGACATGATTACTCTGAGCTGTTTACAAAGCTCCGCTGCTTTAATAGCTTTTCATTGTAAATATAGATTACACTAGATGGAAATCTTTGACCATTGCACCTCGCAGCTTTTTCAATGTGTTGCGCTCGAGACCCAGGCTTCTTTTCCATTCATCAGCTGCGACTCTGCAATTGGATACTAATGCACATCTCGTGTTTATAAAAGCAAAAACTTCTGATTGGCTAGTAATGTTAGTTTGGTTGAGAGTGAAAGCTGTGTTCCTCTCATACATTGGTAGGTGAACTCATGAACTCGAACGTGAAATCAACAAGTGTTTTTAAATGTAGGACGACTATCTTTTTTTTCTCCGCATCCAAACGCCGCACACCGGAGATCCGGCACGGTGCCGGAGAACTTTAAGCCTTGCTAACTATACCTCAAACTTATTAGCAAAAAAAGTGGGAATTTTCCAGAACAACATGCAGTTACACAGTAAATCCATAGTCTTAATGTGTTTTGTCTAAAGTATTTAATGTCTTAAGTATTAATTGTTATTACATAGTAGTTAAGGCCATCTAATAATAAAGTGTAGGGCTGGGTAAAAAATATCAATATCTCGATATTAATCGATTCTCTTTTTTACGGAACGATATCGATTCTTAAATCCCAAGAATCGATTAGTCAAGCCTGTTTTCAGTTAATGGATGGAACATTGAAGGGCACTTCCCATCCAATAAATCGCAATAAGCATTGTGCTTTGGTGCTTTTAATATGAAACAAAGTCCCAGGTTTCAATTTATGTCCATTGTATTGCAGTATTCAAACAGTAAATGCCGTTTTGGCGTGGTTTAATGTGGAGTGACACAGTTCAACAGACGCGGCAGCGCGAGGCGCACGTGAACTGATCATCTCCTCCACATTAATACCAATTTCAGCACAAAATAAACATGACTAAACATCTGAAGGTAGGTTAAAAGAAAGAGTACAATTTTACAACCCGTATCCTGTCTCATGCTATCGCTCAATCAGTGTTTCAGCCTCGCAAAGACGTCAATATAACGTCTTGTTAACAATGTCACGTATATGTATTATTATCCGACATTGAATCGAATCCTTGTGAATGAGAATTTTTTTCCGAAATTCATGTCAAAACCCATCCCTAATAAAGTGCGATAATTTTCCCCAAATATCTCATTTAAAAAAAAAACAAAAAAAAAATGTAATCTGATAAGTCAGCTATGCATGTGCAGCACCCATTGAAGCTTCGCCACAGCTGCTTAAATAGTAATTTAGTAAGTGTATAGTCCTGAGAAAGATCTGTGCAGCACTTACTCTTGACATCCTCCAATGATTCCAATGCGTCCGTCCTGACCCTTGTGTTTTTTGGATGTAAGTGGAGGAATTGTTTTTCTTACAAGAGGAATCACACTGTCCATTGCTGTCGTTCCCAGAGAGAAAGAGCGCTCTATGACTGAGACAAGAACACAGTGACAATCATTAGCTTCAACACAAAGCAGACCAGCTTAGTTCAGTTCCATGCATTGGGATAAGACTAGTTGATACACCAGTCATTTTAAAGGTTTGTACTTTGTTAAAAGAACCGTTTCAACCAAAATGAAAATTCTGTCATCATTTTCACATAAATTACTTGTGTAAATTCAAACCATGTTGTTGCTTTTCAACACAAAAGGAAAACCATTTTGAAGAACGTCAGTTCTCTTACTTCCAACAACTGTTCATAGTCATGAGGTTTGCCACGCTCCCAAAAAAAAAAAAGAAAGAAAAGAAGTCATATAAGAACAATAAGCTCATACAACTTGTGCTCTATATCGGAGTCTTCTGAAACCATCTGAGCTTGAAATTCAGGCTTTTATTCCCCAAATTCTCATTCTCCATTTTACAAAATCAATCCACTGCATCAACTTCAATTACAATCCATTTGGAACCAATGTCTTTTTAGCATCAGTAACATCGAAGCTGCTACTATTTTTAAATCTTAATGTGGACGCAAATTATATTTCAGAGCTTAAGCACTAGGGAGAATTATCAGTGAATAATAACTAAAATATCAGTTTGTTCCACATAAAGCTGTAATATTGCTTTAGAAGACTTGGAATATGGCTATACGGACCACTTTTATGTTTTTGGAACGTTTTTGGTCACAATATAGCATCATTGTATGGCAAATAGATCAGTGCACATTGAGTTCATTAATTTTTTAAGGTAATATTAAGACGAAAAAAGAAGAAAAGGCTTTTCATAAAAAAAATAATAATTTGACTTGATTTTTCATGTGAACAGTTAGAAAATACATAAATACCCTGAATATTAGGGTAATATTAGGTCAAAGCATTTCTTAGTCCAGTTGTTTGATGAGAGAAAGAGACAATGTAGTTCAACTACATTTGAAGCTGTAGTAAAAATCTGTACAACTACAGCAGTGGATGTCTATTATTCCGATGATGGCACAGACTGGCAACGATCTTTGGTTGACCAATCAGCGGGAAGGGGGCGTGTCATGCCTGGACACATATGGAAATCTAATAATCAAGTGGTTTATCTAACTTTTCTTCTTTCAATACTCAAAGGGGTCATGAACTGAGAAATCAAAATTCCCTTGATCTTTTGATATATGAGATCACTGTACTATAAAAACATCCTGAAAGTTTCAGAGCTCAAAACTTCCTCATTAATCTAAAAACAGCTTATATTAAAGCGTCAGTAAGAACTTGGTCGACTTCATTTTACCACGGATTCAATGCACAATTCGACACAGGATTTTCAGAAAGAGTGAAACAAAAAGACGATGCTGTGTGGAATATATTGGATCTGAGAGTAATGTCACAATGTTTATAATGTGGTCACTATGGCTTTGTCTGTTATTACTGATCATTTGATATGTACGGAGTATTTATGCTTTTTTAACCTAAATCCCAGCAGTGTCCATCTATAAAGGATGTAGGCTGTCACAACTGTTAGCCAATCATAGCAGTGGCTGTTTACTTCTGAGTTTACAATCAGCCACGCCTATTAAAACGGAGCGTTTCCATAAGGGGGATCAAAACAGGACAGAAAATAGCCTATTACTGCTAAATTATGATGTTTTTTATGTAACAATCTTGATAACATTGTAAGTGGACCTCAGAGAACAATACAAAATAATAAATAATGTTCATGACCCCTTTAATAAAGGATCTTTCCTACACCTCAAACAATAGAGCGTGTCACAAGCAATGCCAAGGTCCTGGGTTTGATTCTCAGGGATTCCCAAGCACTGGTAAAATGTAAATGTGTGCTTCGCAATGCGAGTCACTTTGGATAAAAATGTCTGCCAAAATGCATAAATGTAAATTAAAAAAAAAAACAAATGACCCCACCCCAATGTGCACGGACCAAAATACCGGGTTCAAAATTCTTTCAAATCTCTTTGTGTTCCAGAAAAGAAGAAGAAGAAAGGAACCATAATAATAAAAATAACGTCAGAATTTCCATCCATGGGAGAACTATCCTTTTCAAAGAATTTTAGCAGTAAAACATTGCTTTAAATGCCGGCTTATAACTTTATAACAAATGGCAATTCAAAATAAATGGCAACTCTACATGAACATTGAGTTTCACCCTCTTCCATGAGCAGACCTGGGCCAGCTGGTTGGCTGTGGCTGGCAAACTCGGTCAAGGCAGGTGGATGGTTACGATTCCCACAAGGGGGACGCGTGAGGGGTACGGTGGGGTTAGTCTGAGGGATACAAGAGGGCTGCGGAGTGGCCTGCGGTGCAGGAGAAGGTGTGCTAATGCCAGTGAAAATCTGGCCCAACATCTGTAGCATCTGCAGCTCCCTGGAATGTTCCTCCTCCCTGCGTTTATCCTCGGCCTGAAGACGCTGCTCCTCGAGCCTGTAGAAGTTGTCTTCTGCTTCCATGCTCTGCTCCAAGAACTTCTCCATCAGCTTCTCCAGCGACATGTTCGCGAAGCGCTTCTTGCTTCTCCGTGGCCTGCTGGACGTGGCTGCCGGCGGGTTGGTCTTCGTCAGGCTGCTCTGTTTGGTTGGAAACGAACCTTCGAGAGAAGAAAACACGACTATTAACACACACACACACAACATGGGAAACCAGACTGATTAGGCTAAAGACGGCAGATCATTGCTTTCTGACGGATCGGAATAAGTTGACATACTCATGCCTCCCACTGTCACCGGAATGGGGCAGGATGGGTACTCAGTTTTGACCGGATGCTCCATAAAGGAGCATTCACCACTGCCATCCATGTGAGCCTCCTGCAAGAGTTCAGTACTCTCAGCATCTTCATCCATCGTTTCATCTCCCCCAACAGCGACACTATCAATATCCTGCCTTTCTAACAAGGATCTATTG
Organism: Sinocyclocheilus grahami; assembly: GCF_001515645.1. NCBI lineage: Eukaryota > Metazoa > Chordata > Actinopteri > Cypriniformes > Cyprinidae > Sinocyclocheilus > Sinocyclocheilus grahami. Next base: position 631,533 of record NW_015505867.1, read on the forward strand.
CTCAATATCCTCTCCATCTCGTCGTAGAACTTGCACATCTTGTGGTACTGCCCATTTTTCCTGGATCCCTCCTTCGCTTGGAAATACTGCCTCTTTAAGCTCTTAACCCGTATTCTGCATTGGTCTGGCGTCCTATCGAAGCCCAGTTCGCACAAACGGTTCGCGACGTCTCGGTAAACGTGGCTGTTCCTAAAGTTCCCGTCCAGCGCCGTCTGCACGTCGTGCTCACCCCAGATATTCAACAGCGCTCTGGTCTCCATGTCCGACCACAGGAAACCGCGCGTTGCATTCACCAACATGATGGCCGAAGCAACCGAGTCCGTACGCAAGTCGGCTTCGCATCGATCAGGCGGCGAGATCTAGGCCTTGTTTTCACGACGTTTCACGCCGTTTCCGAGTGCATCGCGACAGCGGCCTCGTCGTGATTAACGGAGCTGCTTTATGCAAAGCTGCTCAACTTCGCCAGTGTTTACCGCGCCAACAACAGCGAGAACGTCACCGCAGTGTTGTGTACTACGTCACCACAACCTTGCGCTTCTTGGCTCAGCGATGAAAGATTGAGATTCAATATCGCCGAGAACACATTTAGGAAACAGCTTCGATTTGTAAGCTCGGTTTATTGTGCTCGGGGTTTGGAAACGCGAGTTATGCTTGAGAGTTCGAGTCAACGAAACCGATAATAAAATGACAAAATACAGTGCGGTCCACAAACTTCTAGCGTGATAACAACATGCGATTCAACTTGAACCTGATAATAGCTTAAATGGATGCACGATGTCGAATAAACACATTTGTGACATGTGAACACCTCTGGAATCATACTGGACAACACAAATGATCAGCCTTTGCACAAACTCGTGGAGTTCGCTCGAAATACTTGTAATTACATTAAAAATGCATTCAATTAGAAACCAGGGGAAGCACTTGGACCCCACTGTATGTGTATCCTGTGGCACCCGACTCTGCATTTACCTTCATCATACAGCAACACTGCTGCAACTGTAATGATTACATTTCAGTCCATGCATTCCGTGCCTCTCAACCTACTGATAGTTAGATAGACTCCGATCTTACCAAGTGCCAGACTTAGTGGCTGTTCAGAGAAAATGAAGGCAGCACGTTTGAGAAGATTCATCAAGTTCTCGGGGAAACACACACTGTTCAGGAGGAGAGTGAGAGCTGTGGCGCTTTGTGCGGGGAGTATCTGCAGCGTCCAGTCAGAGAACAGGAACAAAGTTCAGGATGAGTTCTGATTATAGTTCTGTTGTGCTACACGACTTCACGCGATCAGACACAAACAGAAGAGCTGCCCTCTCTCTATAACCACCAGACTTCCGCTGACGCTCTGCTTATGCGTCGTGACACAAGCGAAATTCAGTCCACATTTGACATGAAATAAACCCAAGTCAGTGCTGCCCAACTGTAGCGAAGCCTGGCTACAGTGATATTAAAAACGGCAATAGCTGCGATATTCATTTAGCCCCGCCTTTGCCGTTCACTTCCTGCGACGCCTGCACTGGAGTCTAAACCTACCAATACTAGGGGGTGCATAATTTGGCAGGGTGCAAATTTCGGCACTACAACGGCAATAGCTGCGATATTCATTTAGCCCCGCCTTTGCCGTTCACTTCCTGCGACGCTGGCACTGGAGTTAAATTGCTCCGCCCACCGAAGTCTGAGTCATTTAGGCGAATCGGTTCGTTTGAACAATCCATTTCAAAGAACAAGTTACAAAAGTGATTCGGAGATTTTCTTTATGGCATAGCGCAAGTGAAATGTTTGTGAGTGCAAGAGTAATCACTTTTAAAGCACTGTTGCGAAATCTTATGTATAGATTTATCTGCCGGCTAAATGCTTAAAAAAATGAGATTATTGGGGGGTCTATGAAATATAAGGGTTAGTACTACACGGTATCAGTCACAGCTGTGGAGACATTGGTATTGTTGTATTTTGTAACTTTTTATTGTGGTGGTAGATGCTGTGGGTTGTATGTGTTGTCCTATTGTCTTGTCTTTTTTATTTTTTTATTTTATTTGAACCTTGAGTCTGTAATAAAGATTGATTGATTAACGCTAGGGCCTAATCGTGTCACCATATGATCTCGGGCATCCCAGCATAGCCTTACATATTCAAACAGACCTTTTACAATGTAAGTTGTATATTATTGTATCCCCCCGTGTCCCAGTTTATTACGTTGCAGTCGTCCTTCAAATTATAAAAAAAATTAAGTCACACAAAAGTCCTATTGTCTTGTCTTTTTTATTTTTTTATTTTATTTGAACCTTGAGTCTGTAATAAAGATTGATTGATTAACGCTAGGGCCTAATCGTGTCACCATATGATCTCGGGCATCCCAGCATAGCCTTACATATTCAAACAGACCTTTTACAATGTAAGTTGTATATTATTGAATCCCCCCCGTGTCCCAGTTTATTACGTTGCAGTCGTCCTTCAAATTATAAAAAAAATTAAGTCACACAAATAATTCTTATTTACATGAAACAATAATAAAATTCATTTTAAAACAGTGTGGTGTTTTTTGTTTTTTTTTGGCTCGAGTATCGCTAGAAGTGATTCAGTCCGATTTGAGAACAAATGGTTTTGCTCAAACGATTCTTAGAGAAGATTTGACTCAAAAGAATGATTCGTTGGCGAATCGGACAGCGCTGCTGTTAAACCCGACTTGAAAGTTCTGTAGTTAGACAATCGGCGTCGTTACCAACGACTATATCGGGGGAAACACACGAATGTGGTCTATTTCGCCAAACTGTGGACGGAGCCCGTGAGACTGCAGGTGAAGAGAGCATGCGTTTAAAGCGCTGAGAGCGGGAGCTGGGTGGTTGATATGGCGATGTCACCTGTGAGAGTAGAGTCTGCGTGAGCGGCGTGTGTTTGGAGACATGTCTCGAGCCTCAAGGACCAATAAACCCGACGTGAAAGTCGTTATTCTGGGGGACATGTACGTGGGAAAGACTTCTCTCCTCCACAGATACACGGAGAGGAAGTTTAAGGACACTATAAGCACGGTCGGAGGGGCGTTCTTCCTCAAACAGTGGGGACCCTACAACATTTCCATATGGGACACTGCAGGTGGGCTTTTTACACTCTATTTAGTAAAACGGAGCACAAAGCACAATAACATGCTATTACAGTGTGTTTTGCAAAAGCTGTGTGTAGAAGAGATTACCAAGTCAGCTGACCTAGCTAAATAAATAAACACACTGTTATAATTTCAGATGAAAGTGGTATCAATCATATCTGTGTTTTATTTGTGTGTGTTTCCTGAAGTTCTGCTTCATATCTGTTGGTGTTTGTTTTAGGTCAGAACTGCTTTCTCACAGTAATAGTGATGTCCTTTTTTATTTTGTGATGTCCTTTTTGTTTCTTAGTCAGATGGTATGTTTAAGAACTGGCCCTGTCATGGGCTAAGTTTACTTGGCCTACTTTTTAAATATATATATATATATATATATATATATATATGTATATGTCATATGGATACAGTGAGAGTGAGTTTTATTTAATCTGCACATTTCACCTTCCTTTTATGTAAATGAGTAAACCTGAAGATAAATGTTTTTGGTCAATGTTTGAAAACTTCACCCATTAAAGGCAATTATTTAACAAGCCTTTTGGACTCTTGTATAATAATAACACTCAGATGTTATTAATCGAATACGGATGACACAGGAATTAACAATGTATATAGATAGAAATATGAATACAGATGATACAGAAATATCTATCTATCGATCTATATCTATCTATCTATCTGTCTCAAATGTAAAAAGGATGTATTTTCTCAGTCATTTCCTGTGAAATTTTATCCTGTTCAGATGACATATGACCCCGTGTACAGCTGTTTGCTTTCTTAACAGGCAAAAAGTCACATGCTTGTGTGCAAGTCAGATGAGTGTGTATTGAATCTGTGTGTGTGTGTGTGTGTGTGTGTGTGTGTGTGTGGAAGCTAAAGATTTCACAGGTCACTCATGAGTGGGGGTTTAAGAGGGATGAAGGATGTTCACAGTTAAATTAGGAAGTCACGAAGCTTTTTTTATTCTCAGTTTTGAATGTGGCCTTCTTTGTGTTTAGTGGAAAAACCTGAATTTCCAAAAAAATAAGTACTAAGCATGCAGAGTGTCATTATATGAGCAAAATGACATGTCAAAATGTTATTCCTTTTGTTTTATTTATTAGATCGAACGACCCACCCCCTCTCTGCCAAAGTTCCGTAACTTAAGTCCGTATATATATATATATATATATATATATATATATATATATATATATATATACTGTGTATATATATATAATTGTAATACACAAATAACGAATAACAATAATTTTGATCTAAACTAAATTTGAATCTAAACCAAACTGAAGCCCTAATCTGTTCTGTGATTCTCCTTCCATGAATGTTAAACTGGTGCACAATATGTAACAACCTACAGTGCAGCAACTGATATTATGCACCCACAGCAAAAACTGTGTGGCCAATTACATCCAGCTGAATAGTGAGTATTTGGCAAAAAGAGCAGGAGAGATTAACATTAACACCCGCCACCCAGATTTCAGCAGTGGCGTGTAACACAGTCACTCCTGCTAGCTACTTTGGCGGGTTAAATTTCATATACAATAACAGAGCTCGACATTAATGCTTGTCTGGTACAAGTGGATTTTTAAAATAATTTTACTTGCCTAACAGTACACCGTACCTGATTAAAAACATCTAACAAGGGAAGCACCAAAATTACGGCAAGAATTATTCTGATTTAGTACATTTTTCTTGTAGCTAATCGGCAATTTATAGCCTAATGGATTGTCTGTATGTGAGAGAATCTCATGGAGAAATCAAAACAAATGGACACAACTGGGTTAAAAATTTAGTTTTTATATTTATAACATATGATATAGACTACTTAAGCAACATGACACGACCAAGAGAGTACTGTTTCCCTGAAATCCAGTATTATTGCTGATTTGAAATTTATTTCATGCAATTTTAATGAGTTAATATTAAGTGCTTTATATCAAGTACACAATATTGTCAGTGTAGACTATTTTTGCTCAATTTTGTTAATAAAATACTCCCAAACAAAGATCACAGCAGAACAGTTGCGCATCTCAGAGCAACACATTACTGAATAATTCTGCGTTTTTGAATGAATTGAGTAAATAATTCAATGACCCATTTATAAAGACAGACACTTGCTGTTTTCTTGAATGAATTAGCCGTCTGAATTAATAATTTAAATGAATGACTCACTCATTAAGGCAGTCACTTGCTGCCACCTACTGGTGGTGTACTTTCATATTTAAAAGTAGCTTTTTGTATTCATATTGGTACATTTCACATTGGTATATATATATTAAAAAAAAGGTTTAAAACACACAAAATTATTTATGCAGTTGTATTTTTGCAGTGTAAATGCATTCATACAACATTTCAGCATCATTAAACTGTATGTATAAATCAGGGGTGTCCAATCCTGCTCCTGAAGGGCCACTGTCTTGCACTGTTAAGATAAGAGCAGACAAACTAATCCAGCACAAGTTAGTGCATAAAAAGTCACCAAAATGAAATATTGGAACCTAATAATTAAATATAAAAGGTCCACTTTTTGAAAAAATAATCTCGATCTCTCTCATGCTGCATGTCACAACTGGAGCTGCTTTTAGCAGGTGTGTCATTAACTCTGGTGTTTTTTCCACTAAAACTTTGATGTGCATCGTCATTACGTCAACTTAACAAAAGATATGATCGCAAAACAAGCAGGAAAAAAGGCATTACATGCACATTTTTAAGTCATAACATGTAAATTTATATAGACGCCAGTGGCGATCTCAGCAAAAATGTCACTCGCAAATTAATATTTTTGTTTAATAATATTAACATTTTAGTCGCAGTCTGGAGCCCTGCTGTATCATTTTTGATTCATGAATTTCTAAGGCCTCTCATGATCAACATAACTTCTACATGCCTTTTGCCATCTGATAGATATTTTTTTAGCAATAATATGGCTTTTAGTAAAATCTAAAAATTAGGGCTGGGTAAAAAAATATCGATATTAATCGATTCTCATTTATACGGAACTATATTGATTCTTAAATCCCAAGAATCGATTAGTCTAGCCTGTTTTCAGTTAATGGACGGAACGTTGAAGGGCACTTCCCATCCAATATATTGCAATAGGCATTGTGCTTTGGTACTTATAATATGAAACAAAGTCTCAGATTATGTCCATTGTATTGCAATATTCAAACAATAAATGCCATTTTGGCGCTTTTTAATGTGGAGTGACAGATTGCTGTAGCGCCTCAGTTCAACAGACGCAGAAGCGCGTAGCGCACATGAACTAATCATCTCCTCTATATTAATACCAGCTACAGCACAAAATAAACATGACTAAACATACGAAGGTAAGTTAAAAGAAAGCGTACAACTTTACAATCCATATCCTGTCTCATGTAATCGCTCAATCTGTGTTTCAGCTGCACAAATACGTCAATATAACGTCTTGTAAACAATGACATGCAACGTCACATTTACCTCAGAAAAACATATTTGGTGACCATAAACTCATTAGTCAGATAGAAAAATAAACTGTAGAGAGGGACATTTTGCTAAATGTATGCACCATATTACATATTCATTATAAATGTTTACTGTTCTTCAATGTTTAATTTATGTTTGAATAAATCCATCAAGTTTTTATGACAGCCACCATTGTTTATATTTAAAAATATTATTTAATAATATTATTGTTATTGTAACTATTATTTTACAGTTTTTCTCGATTGCTTGAACACATTTCTTGAAACTATGCCTCGTATTCTTAAAACAGTAAACACAAATCCATAACGTCTCACCCAATTCCCCAAACATCCTATTTTCAGGTCAAAATGAAGCTCTACACTCAAAACCATTCACTCTTGCTGAAAAACCAAACTTTTCCCTCAGACATCACATCACACACAAGCTTTCAAAAACACACACACTACAACATAGTATTACACACTAGTGCAATCAATTCAAACCAATATATCCAAAACTGGTAAGTTATGTTGCTTGTGGTTCTCCCCCTCAAAAACCTTTTTACATGAACACAAAAGACACAACCAATCTATACACTGGCACATTTTTATTCATTCATGTACTATAGAGCACAACTGTTAAAAAAAAATATTCTGCCTCAGCATCCCGTCTTTGTTCTGGGTCAAGCCAGAGAATCTCGTCCACATCACAGGCTATATTGGCCCTAGCCAGGCAGCGAGGGTAAAATCCTCTTGCATGCCTGATCCACCCCTGCCATGCATCTACTGATATGTCTAGGCAGGTTTCTTCCATGGCCTGGAGGAGGTGAGCACGGATATAAGGTTCTCAGTCATACACTTTCCACCGCCATGACGAAAAAAACTCCTCTATCGGGTTTAGAAAGGGAGAGATGTTAGAAAACCTCAGGTTATTGGTAAACTAGTCACTAACCAGAGCAGCACATAGTGACATTCCCTCCGCACTGACCAGGGACATATAGCCCGATGGCCAATTATGTTCCTCCCCCTTCTCCTTCTTTTGGTCAGGTTGAAATCAGCCTCATCCACAAAGATAATTTCATGGGGAACAGGCCGGCCTTCAATCTCAAAGATTCTCTGCAAAACACATGAAACACAGTAGAGTAAATCACTGCCCTGAAGCACAGTTCAAGAGGGCACAAATGGCAGAATAAACTGCTATACTGTGATGGTACACAATACTTCATACGATATCAAAACTCATACCTGAACATATTCCACTCGTTGGTCTTTCACTCTGTCAGAGTTTCGTTCGAAAGGGACGCAGTACACCTGTTTCATCCGGAACCGGTGCTTTCGGAGGATACGATCAATTGCGGAGAGGCTGATGGCATTTATCCCTCGAAAATGACGATTATCCTCAATCACTCTCCTTTGAATCTCTCGCAGGCGGATTACATTATTGGCAAGGACCATGTTTACAAGCTCCCTCTCTTGCTCCTCCGACAAAAGCCTTAGCCTGCCTCCACAAGGTGGTCGTCTCTGTGTCCTACAAAAATAGAAGCACTCATTACTGTAACTGTCACACATCCTTTTTACAGGGAAAAAATGGAAACATACTGAAACTCTATCTGTATGCAAGGCAATTTGATGCATTTCTTTATTACAGTAGCATAGTGCAACAGTGTATGCACTCTAAAGTTACTGAACAGAGCAGTCTTACTGTAAGTACACCTACCCATTTTCCTCCCTGAAGGTACTGATGATGGAGGCGATGGTGAAGCGACTCAAATTTGGCTGTACTCGTTGCCCAGCCTCCCTCATAATCATACCATGGACAAGGACATGGTCAACTAAAGTGGCTCGAATTTCATCTGAGACTGCTTGTCTCCTTGCCCTTCTTC
>NW_015505867.1:640099-645038 GCF_001515645.1 Sinocyclocheilus grahami
TATAGTGTTTATAGTTCAGCAAAATGGGTGTGCTTTTTGAAAAATAGTGTTTTAGCAATCGAGAAAAACTGTAAGTGTAATTTTAACAAATCAGTCAATTTTAACCTTCAATATTATAGTAATGTAACACCAACTGACTCTCCTGTATATTTTACAGCATTAGTTGAGAGATTTTTTTCCTTGAGAAAATTTGGCATGTACTGTACTTGATATATATTCAAAATAATCGAAATCAAATCGAATCGAATCGAATCACAAGCTTGTGAATGAGAATCGAATCGAATCGTGAAATTTGTGTCAAAACCCAGCCCTACTAAAAATGTTCCCCTTCAGGTCGTAATACACATGCCTTTTTGCTGTGAAATCTTGAATGAATTTTATTGATTATCCATACATAATTTTATAGAAAAATAATAATGTGTATATAAATATAATGTAGGGCTGTCACTAATGATTATTTTGGTAATCGAGTAACCGCTCGATTATTCTGATGATTAATCGAGTAATCGGATATTTTTTGGTGGTAATTTTAATAAACCTAAGCAAAAAATGGACTTTAAAATCACTTAAAATACATATATAATAGCAATGAGGCAAGAATTGGTTCAAATAAAATATCACAAGCAAGTTAGCATATGGTTTTATTGAACAAAACAGTTGAAATACATACTGTAATAAAATAATATAATGATAACTTATGTATATTATGTATTATATCAAATGCCTGCAGAGGTGCCAACAGCCTGACAATTGTTTTTACATTTATACAGCACGATCTAATCCTTGTTTAATATTGACTAAACAACTTTAATTCAAATGTCCACTTAATCTTTACTATTTGGCCACTTCTTTATGATAGAAATGCTACAGCCGCTGTCATTTCTTGAACAAGAACATGTGGACATAAAAAAAAAGTGAACTCAGAGCAAGGGTTTAAACTTATATTTTGAAGTTGTGATGAACAGTTAGCATATTTAGAAAGATTTCTAAACGTATTCTCCTGTGTTGGCGTAGGATTATAAATTATTTACCTTATCAATCTGACAGAATGGTGCACATTGTTCCCAGATGAACGTTATAAGCAACTCGGGCTCACAGCATATGCAGAGATTGAGACGCTCCACACATGTAATTGATAACTGTTTGTGTGGAGCAGCATTTACTGTGAACGGAGCCGCTCTGAGATGCATGTAACCTACACGCATAGAAATAAAGCACATATTAAACCCGCAGCACATATCTTTATTTCATTGAATCGCAGCTTTTGTGAATTCATAATAGCACTATGCTTTATTATGATTGCTAAATGGTTTGAATATTTCTTGCAGCCTTAGAAAACGGTCTAATAATGCTTTTCACAGATTCTTGTCTGTGGAATATGCCACATATTTTGCCGCGTTTAAATTTTTTTTTATCGAGTACTCGAATTTAATCGAGGAATCGTGACAGCCCTAATACAATGCATTATCAAATATGATACATCAGGCTTTTGACATTTATTTGTTCATCTCTCAATCATCGTCACCATATTGAATTGCATTATGTTTTGCCCCAAACAATAAAAACGGCAGAGCTTTGATCATAAAACTAAGCGTTTAAATATCATCTTGCTAAGACATATTATTGGACGATATACAATGACAACTGGTATTTATAATGTAAGTAGTCTGTTATACTGTTATAAAGATCTCATTCATTTACATTACAATCAGAATCAATCTTACTTTATGCCCACATAAATAATACCTTATGCACCAAATTGCATATTTTTGTTTGGGCCACTGAATAAAATTAATGCTTTTTTCCCTCCTCAAGTAAGAGCTCGATATTCTCCAATATCATACAATGAGCCATAAAAGCTTGATGTATCAAATATGATACAAAAAAAATATATATATGCACACTTTTTTTGTTAGGTTCTTTTAGATTGTCTAAAAAAAATAAAAAAACGTTTGCGCTTTCATGTGTCAGACTTTAGAGGACTAAGAATTCTGTGTAAATTCTCTGCATGTAAAAGAACCTCATGTAAAAAGAAATGCACTAAAATGTGGCACTCGGACTGAGATCAGGCTGAAATGATCAGGGAACTTCAGTCAGTCGTCTGTAGTGTTTGAATTCTTCAAAGGGATCTGCAGAGCGGCAGGTGCTACATGAACTTTAACCCATTTTATTCTTATCATTAGTTCATCTGGTGATGGTAATAATAGTAAAGCTTACTTCCTCTGTATTAGCTCACCATGTCATGACCATGAGTAGCTATTGTCGGTGTTCCTGTAGCTCAGACAGCACAGCATGCTGCTAGCAACGCAAGTTCATGAGTTTGAATCTCAGGGAATGCATCAACTGATAAAATGTATGCCTTGGATATGTTATAAATCCCTTCGGATAAAATATATATATATTGTTATTTTTTTTATTTCTTTTATTTTCACAGAGGAGGGAGTTTTAAGTTGTGAAAGTTACAGTGTGCACAGTTTTATGTATAAAAAATACTTTGTCAAAAGGTAAAGTAAATTGTATTCTTCAGGATTTGATCTCTTTAACTTAGTAACCTGTAACAAATATTGTAAAATTAAAAGGAGCCATGCTTTATAAGTACTATTTTTACAGATTTTTATAGTGCATGAAGCACATAAGAACAAGGAACAAAGCTCTCTCTCACTCCCTTCAGACACAGACAGTAGAAGCCAAGTAGGTTGAAGACCACTACATATTTCTACAACAATGAGCTCTTGTATTTCAGCTGTTATAGCTCTCAGTATCATGACTGACAACCATTGGCTTTCTTTTTAAAGGAGAAAGAAGGTTTTTTCAGTCTGGTTCTTCTAGTAGATTTGGCCCCTCAGAACTATTCAGGTTACTTGTGTTTAATTCTATTGAGCAAATCACCATCAGCAGGGCTGTAACATCCATCCATCTATCCGTTCGTCCGTCCGACCGACCATGTGTAGTTGTGACTGAGGAGATATTTCTTCATAAGGACAAATGATCATGGCTCAAAATCTGCAAAGGGGTAATTCAATGTAACAAATCAAGTAAAAATCTATCATCTTTTATTGGAAAAACATTTTTATCAAACTTTGATAATTGCCTAGTGCTGCACGATTATGACAAAAATCATAATGGTCAATTATTCCCTTGTAATTGTGATTATTAATTACGATTATCACAGTTTACATTGAATGATGTTTATACCATTGTTTGAAGCAACTGCATGCCATATATTTATATGAAAATAAGCACGCGGAAAACACTAACTGAAGAACTTTTATTGCTTTTCTATAGTATTAAGCCTCAAATGTCAACTATACATTGGATTGGTTTCTTCTTTTAATAATAAAAAAAGTAAAAAATATGCATGATATTATAATGTTATACTAAAACTAAAGTTGGAAGAAAAAAAACCTTAAGATAACTCGTAGAAAGGGGAAAAACCCACAAGCACTCAGAAAAATAAAGGTGGACTTTGAACGATTACGTAGTTGAGGCATCTGTAATTGTAATCGCGATTAGAAATGTGATTAATTGTGCAGCCCTATAATTGCTTTAATCTTTTAAACAACTGAAAAGTTAAGAGAAATAGGTAAATATCTGTCAGTTTCAACAAATGAAGAACTAATTTATACTTGTGTGTTGTGTATTAGTGTAGGTACGTTATTGTCTCTGGCGGACAGCATGATAAAGCCGCTCAGGCCGCCGTTTTCTCCTTCCTCTCAGAAAGAGATGACAAAACATCCGGTAGTGTGTGTTTTCCAGGAAATGCGTGTACTGCCTGGACCTCTGCAGGCTTCTCATAAGTACGACTATATATTGTGCATGTTATTTTTTGACCGACATCGATGTTGTGTTCATATTAATTGATGCCCATGAGTGTATGTCAAGTCAATGTTTCTATCTTTTAATATTCCAACCACAGCCTGCCTAAGTTTTGACGGACATGATAACATACGTGAGGGGTGAACTCTATCATTTTTGTCTTAGAAAAGTAATGTAGAAATATTCCGTTTATATATTGTGCATGTTATTTTTTGACAGACATCGATGTTGTGTTCATATTAATTAATGCCCATGAGTGTGTTATGTCAATGTTTCTGTCTTCTAATATTCCAACCACAGCCTGCCTAAGTTTTGACGGAAATGATAACATACAATCATAGAGGGGTGAACTCTATAATTTTTGTCTTAGAAAAGTAATGTAGAAGTATTCAGTTTAAATGGACCTCAAATAAAGTGCAAATTCTCCAAATCTACGCTAAAATGCAGTACTGTATGACTGTGCTTTACTCTCCTGTTTGTGTTTTCTGTTGTGTTCAGGTCGAGAGCAGTTTCATGGCCTGGGCTCCATGTACTGCCGTGGTGCGGCTGCAGTCATCCTCACCTATGACGTAACCAACTGGCAGAGCCTGGCTGAGCTGGAAAACCGCTTCCTGTCCCTGACCGACACTGCCAACACTGACTGCATATTTGCCATTGTGGGTAACAAAGCAGACCTTACTGACGCTCTCGCTCAAGAGCCAGAACCAGAGAGCGAGCGATGGGACGAATCCCAGCCTGTGGTCACGTGTCCGACTCCTCCTGCCACAAAACAGGTCAGCAAAGAGGACGCCATCGCCCTGTACGGCCGTGTGCTACGCTACAAAGGCCTGGAGGAGAAGGCCTGTCTGCCTGCTGAGAGGATGTGCTTTGAGACAAGTGCAAAAACGGGTTACAATGTAGACATTTTGTTTGAAACCCTCTTTGATCTGGTCCTGCCCTCCATCCTGAAGAAAAGGAGTGAGGGAGAAAATGCCACTGTGGATCTGGAGATGCCAATGGAGGTGAAAAAGACTAAAACAGGATGTTGTGCAGGACAAATATAGGAGATGTGGGATTGTATTGTCAGTCAGTGCCAAAGGAGGAATGGATAAAAATCATACCTAAAACTAATGCTATTTACTGA
>NW_015505867.1:645193-660237 GCF_001515645.1 Sinocyclocheilus grahami
ATGCTTTTTTCCGATGTCCCCCCCCCCCCCCCCAGAGCAGTATTAATAAAAAAAACAGAATACTTGGTTTGTTCAGTTTTAACTTTGTGAAAAAATATTTTTTTTCTTTGCATTAATGGGATGGAGTGGACATGTTTTTTGTTTTGTATTATATATGGACTAAATTTATATTTTGTGAAAATTACATGAATATTTTCTGATACTGCCTCACTTATTCTAATTTGAGAAAAATAAAATTTCCTAAAGTTTAAAATGTAATTTATTCCTGTGATGGTAAAGCTGATTTTTCAGCATCACTACTCCAGTCTTCAGTGTCACATGATCCTTCAGAAATCATGATTGTTATGCTTATATTTTAATATGCTAATATGCTTATTATTAGCAATGTTGAAAACAGTTATGCTGCTTAATATCTTTGTGGAAACCATGATTTTTTAAAAATTATTTGAATAGAAATTTCAAAAGAACATTTAAAAAATTTTTTTTACAAAAATTAAATTTTTTAAACAAAAATCTTTGTCACTTTTGAATTATTGTTTCCTTGCTGAAGTATTAATTTCTTTATAAAAACAAAGAAAGAAAGAAAAACTGAGCCCAAACTTTAGAACAGTATAGAGTGTGAGTAAGAGTTCATACTTGACTTTCTATGCTTGTTCAGAAATCAATAAAATGAGAGATGACACAAATATAACAAACAAAATGCATTTATTGTTATTTTATTCAATAACAATACAATTCAAAATCAAAGACTTCAAATATTCTACATAATTACATTAAAGTACATTTGATAAAAAAGCAGTGACATGTTTTCAAGCAAAAAGTGTTTTGAATTATAACCTTTTTTGGTTCTCTTTACTTGTGTCAAATACACACAAGTGGTTTATGGGCTTCAGGACAATAATGCTTGTGCAATGTGCTCTGAAAATGGGCAAATCTGCTCAAAGTCCAAAATAGCTTGAAGACGATTAGGTGACCCACATTTGGTTTAGTCATTAGATATAGACTTTGCTTACAGAAAATATAGTCTGGTTGTGCATGTGAAAGTGGGACAAAGATTGAACTCGAGTCTTCTAAAGACCTGAAAGTGTCCTGTAAACCTCCGAGAAAATCAGTGCAATTGGGGAAACCAAGTGAGGGTTTATCTCAAACAAACCAGAATCCAAAGCCTCTTGACTGGACAAAACTCTAGTAAAAGCTTCAAGTCTCAAGAGTTTATGACCTTTAGGAAATAAAATACCCAAAGAACACCCTACTCTGTGTTTCCATGAGATAAATAGTGTCATTACAGGTGTGACAACATTACATGATACAGGGGAAATGCTAAAAAAAAAAATACTTCTGAGCTGATCAATTAAAGCACATCAAAAAACAAAGACAAAGCAAAAATAATGTTCAGGCAGCAAAAGATGGTGTTAGTGTAAGTCTGGTGAAATTATATTTATATAAGAGTTAAAAATAATGAGTGATTTAAAGATCTTAAGCATGCAGCAGTGATCCTCACAACTGTTCATGCACTGAAAACTATTTGAACTTTATTAAAACTATTTGCACTGATTTATTGTGTTGGTTACATTTTGTTTCTTTGTGCAGTGGCTCAGGACATCAGTCTTTTGAGTCTAAAAACCTCAACAAACTGAAGGGGAAAAAAAGTTTTTTGAGGTAATGCAGTCTTGTTAAAATTGATTTTATAAAATTGGTATTGAAAAAAGTATCGTTCAAGAACTGGCATTGAAGTCAAGGTATCGGTATCGAATTTTTTTGAACGATGCCCATCCCTATTTATTAAACAATCAGTCCTGCTTCAAATTAAATTTTTCTGAAGTGTGTCGTGTGTCGTGTTTGCAAAGCATCACGCATGAATGTGTTTGTATTTAATCACAACAAATAATTACTATTAGAAAGTTGATTCACATGCACATGTCAGAGAGTAAGATTAACACTGATCGGCTTGGCATTTTTTATTACGGTGAATGCAGACGTTCCAGAACCGTTAACAGAACTGAATCACGAAGTGCAGAAACCCAACTAACAAAAAGAACATTTTTACTAATGTTCCCGTTTAAGTATTTATGAACATTCTCTGAACACTCAAAACATCCAGTTTTTAAAATGTTTGGAAATTTTTTTTTTTTCTTGTTTATGCGTTCCGTTGTATCAGTTTGCCAACATTATGGGACAAACAAGTAGTAACGTTTAACAAATGTTAAATTAATTTCCCAAAAAATTGTTTCAGAATTTTTTTTTTTCCATAAATGTATAAATAGCATTTTTTTGTGCAAACATTATGACAACATTTTTAAAGACCTAGAAGACCGATTTTCATAACTTTGAGAGAACCTTGCCAGAACATTTCCTGTTAGCTGGGTAGAAGTGATGTGCTATTTGTACTATGGGTAAATACAAAGTTTGCTATTTGCATTTAGTGTCAATAGATACTGCCATTAAAAAAATGGAGCTTGTTTTGAATAAGAACCGGTTCTTGATTCCCAACCCTCCATTCACAAAGTGATGCTACATAACACAGAACGGCGAAGAAGTGCATAAGCATGGGATTCTTTGGTTCAGCTGTATGTTTTTGGTCAAATTAATTCAGGTCTGATATTGCTGAGGTAATACGTTAGAAATTAAGCACCATTTCATATATAAAAAAGTAAATAATACAGAGAAATATCGTAGCTATGCTTTCATGCATCTGGCTTCGCTTCTCATTATTTTCAGTCATAAGGCACACAGTAGTTGTGAAGAGGGAATCTGAGGCCGTCGTATGTGATACATTAAATACATTAAGTAATTTCAAAAGCCTAACTTGACATCCAATTGACATTTGGAATGAAGTATTTGCGTGGGTCGCTCTGCTGGTGTTAACTGTAATGCTGCTGCAATAGTGTCAAAGTTCATAGTTTACAGCTCACAGGTTCTTCATACACACTTGGCAGCGGCTGATGCGTGACAGGAGCTGACCGGCTTTCAGTGTCTCAGAGGAAGGGGAACTCTGGAAGGTCTGATCGATAGACGTCAACCAGAAACTTTGCTTGTTGGCGAAGTAGTGACATGTACCCTTGGCCCCGTTACACTCGATGAAGGGAGTGGTGCGGAAATTTTCTAGACAGGAGCCCGGAGACACCAGAGACTGACCGCCACCTTCATCTCCAGCTGCCGTGTGCTGCGAGGGAGTGACAGAAGGAGTTACAGGACTATTAAAAGAAAGGAAGTGTAACATTTTAGAAACTAAGTCTCACCATAAGGAAGGAATAGCCAATCCAGAGACTTCTCCAGTCTGCTGGGCATTGTGGAATTGTTATATCTTGACTGTGTATGGCGATGGCCACGGATGGAGCTTCGCACACGGAGCAGCGGCTGATGTACGGTTTTATTTCGGCCTCCTCCACGGGCATCATGGGAATTGGTGCGGTGGTGGACAGCCAATAGGATTTGTCATTGCGGTTGGCATAGTAGCATACGTCTCCAGGATTGCAGTACAGGAAGGGCATGGTGTTAAAACGGGGGAGACATGAGCCGGCTAGACCTGGATGACAGAGAATCACAAAGTACAGTTATTGATTTAAATATAATTACTTAACATACGTCAGTAAGTTTATTCAGTGAGTAAGTACCGTACCTTTTTCCAAAAGGTACATCTGGAAAAAGGGGGGTCGTCTTATAATCAGGGTCGTCTTATATTCGGGCCAATACGGTAATACTTTTATTCAGCAAGAATGCATAAAACGAATCAAAAGTGATAGTAAAAGTAAACAGTAGAATTTATAAAAACGTATGTTACAAAAAATATTATTATTACTAATATTATTATAATATTACGCAGCACAACGCTTTTCAATATTGATAATAATAATAAATGTTTCTTGAGCATCAAATCAGCATACTAGAATGAATGATCACGTGATGCTGAATACATTTTAAAACATATTGCAATACAAAACATTTCTATATTATTTCGGAATATTACTGTTTTCACTATATTTTGATCAAATAAATGCAGCCTTGGTGAACATTAGAGACTTCTTTCAAAAACATTTAAAAATCTTAACAACCCTAAACTTTTTGATTGGTAATATATATTAGATGATATAATAAGAAAATGAATTACTTGGAAAGCATTGTAAACCATGAATTACTTTCATAAACAAGTCTGTTGTTGACCAGTGATGGGAGAAACAAATCTTTTTGAATCTTAGAATCAGTTGATCCAATTTGTAAAACGATTCACTGTTTTAAAGTGCTTGAACCATCTGCTAGTGAAAGTGAGTTTATTTATGATTATATATTAGTTTTTGTTTCTTAGAAATTAAGGTTGTGTTCATACTAAAACAGTATTTATGTTTTTTTATATGTTGTTTGATCTGAAGTTGTACAAATAATGGTGGTGTCAGACTGGGAATTACAGCACATCTTGTGATTGATTTTATTATTTTGTCAGTTGCACTTACCCAGGTCTTGGTTGTGGGCCTTCTCCTGTCCCTCAAAGTACAGGAGACTGTAACCATCCCATAACTTGGACATACCCACAGGGCACATGGGGATCTGCTCAGACTGACTGTGCTTCACCAGCAGGTAGCCAACATTAACACTGCGGCCGGACATTCCAATAGTACCAGGTAAACCAGGGCTCCCTCGGGTCCCTATCAATTGAGATGCATTATCAACTTGTAATTCACGTGAGAAAAGAAAAAACTATTTACATGAAATTGCCTAAATTATTTAAAAATGAAAGGCTCACATGGGCCTTCTTGATGTCCAGTCATCTACAATCGTTAATCCACTAATCTAGTCCAGAATCCCAGAATCCTCACTCATTTTTACACAAGCACACCACTTACCTTCTTCACCTTGTAGACCAGGGTGGCCCAATTGTCCAGGCTCTCCACGGAAGCCTGGATTTCCTGGTATTCCAGGGAGACCTGGCATGCCTTTTTCCCCATTTGGACCCAAAACCCCTGTAAACAGATAATAGCCATTTACACAATGATACTGGAGCAGAGCAACAGCACAAAAGAAGAAGCTTATGCATCATATTCATGGCTTTGAATTCTCCTACCTGGATCACCAGGAGGTCCAGCAGGGCCTGGGTTTCCATGCCATCCCTGTGGTCCTTGAATACCCATTGGGCCAGGTGGTCCTCTCTCCCCTGGTAGTTTCAGTGGGACTGGTGGAAGCCCTTTAGAACCAGGTAAGCCAGGAATACCTTAAGCAACAAGGTAGAGAGAATGGATAAGATGCGGTCAAACTTAATGGACTTTATTTACTGCAAACCGCAACAAATGGTTCTGGCACCACTTCTGGTATGAATAAATAAGAAATGCTAAATGTTCAATACAATCTAGATCCAGATCTCATTGCAGCCAACACATTTAAATCTACTGGTCAAGCATTATCACTACAAAAAAATATATATAATAATAATAATAAAAAAATGCAGGTCAGAACAAAAATTACTTCAGTAAGCAGAACATTTTACAAATATTATAAATAAACAAAATATTATAAGCAAAATTTGAACTATATTAACGAAAACCATGCAGTAGAGCTATTCTTGCATATTAAGCTGAGATAGGAAATTTAAAATATTTTATTATAAAAACAATTACACATTTTAGAGTTTAAATATAAAAATATGTTGTACTCAGGATTAAAAGGGTCATGCTGACAAATCATTTCAACTCGCCTGGGGGTCCAGTATTTCCTTTAGGTCCAACAGGGCCCCTGTCGCCTTCAAAACCACGCCTTCCTGGATGTCCCATCATTCCTGTTTCTCCATTTTCCCCTTGAAATGAAATAAAGCATTCCTACATGATTAAATCTATTTTTCAGTTAAGGGTCATACTGGAACAAAGTGAGCAATCTAAACATTGTTCATCTAATATGATTTTCATGCGAGGACTCCACCTTCTGTCACATTTAACACATTCTGCTTTAGTCTCTCATTTCATTTGAGAAGGTGCATGATTTAATTGTCTTGACATAATGACTACTGGTCTTCCGTTTTGATTTTGCCAATGCAGTGAGATTTGCCATAATCATATTTCATTATCTACCTTTTCTTCCTGACACTCCAGGTTCCCCTGATGGTCCTTTTTCTCCTGAGTCCCCCCGGACTCCTTTTTCTCCAGTTAATCCAAAATCACCTGGATTTCCATTCTCTCCTCTTGCTCCGAATGGAGATGGGTCACCTGGGATCCCTCTGGGACCAGGGAAACCTAAATGATAACAGCAATGGGTTTCAGACAAGATGGCACGTTCTCAAAATTAATTTTCAAAAAAGATGATAAATAAGTTATTTCTTGTATGGTAAAGTGGCACTATATATTTACTTTAGTAATTTACAAAACATATTTAACCTTCTTTTGCTAAATAATATTTAAAATGGTTGTTAATAATTGGGACAAATGAGAGCCAAAGTGCATTTAAGTAGTCCATCTCCTCCTTATACTGTCTGTAGTACTCATTACTAGTATTTTTATTATACATATATAGTAATGAGCCCTTCACCTGGAAGTCCTTTTGGGCCTGGAAAGCCATAGTCGCCTGGCACTCCTTTTATATCGGATAATCCTTGTGGACCCCGAGGACCCGGTACACCTGGATGCCCAGATTCACCCTTATTACCTGTAAACACAGCAGTTTCAGTGTAGAATAATGCATAGCTGCATCAAATAAACAATGCACAAAACTCCAGTTTCAGAATATGAGGTTTGCCATTTTGAGCTACCTGAATCTCCAATGAAACCCTTGAATCCCACCTCTCCGGGGACACCGGCTTCAGTGCTGGGGATGCCAGTCTCTCCTCTCTCCCCTTTTGCTCCTGACCCACCAGGAGGACCCCAGTTGTCAGAACCTTGCAGGAGACAAAACATACCAAAGATTACATTTCTGCATATACACAATATTTGCTTTACATAAGGTACTATTAAAAAACTTTTTGAAACTCAAAATCATGCCATTTTTATTCATAAGAGAAGACAACAATGTGTATAATGTGATCATTCCTACGCTCTAGAGGTACCTGGAGCACCATTGATACCCTTTTGCCCTTTCAGGCCATCCAATCCAAAAAGGCCTTTAAGACCAGGAAATCCTAGAGGAAATATGAGCCAGCCAGCATTATATATTGATCTAACAGCTCTCCTGAATGTTTTGCATATCAAGTTAATAGACAATAAAAATACATTAAAATGCGGTTTCACTTTTTACAATACATATTATTTTAAAGCAAAAAAATGTTGCCGGTTTCAAATGTACACATAAGGCAAATCTGCATATGTATTAAATATGACAATTAGAACTACAGACCTTTTTGTCCTGGTTGGCCTTGGATTCCAGGGGTTCCTGTCTGTCCAGGCACGCCAGGCCAGCCCTTATGACCCTGGGTTCCTGGGAAACCGTGTAGGCCATCAGAACCTGATGAAAAAGTTGAACCAGTCAAAAAAAATTTTTTCAGAAACAATGAAATCAAAGGATAATGATCAAGACTCTTGTACCTGGTGGTCCAACTTTTCCAGGTTCTCCTGGATAGCCTTTCATCCCTTCAATGCCATTAAAACCAGGACTTCCTCTGTCCCCAGACTGACCTGTGAGTCCCTTTTCACCTAACCAATGTACATTAAAAACTCATTGAAGAAGCGGTTCAATAATAGGGACAGTAAAAGATCATAATTGTGTTTGATGCACTATAGAATATAGAAATTCCTTACCTAAAGATCCAGGCAGCCCAGTTTCACCTCTCAGTCCAGTTGATCCTGGAAGACTGATGCTAGGACCCAAGACACCTTAAATAAAAGATTCTTACATAAACCTTTTTGGCAGTTTATTTAAAGAGTATGAGAAAGTCATACATTAAGTACAGCATGGACATTTCAGAGGTTTATTTATGAGCACCTTTTATTCCCTTGATTCCAGATTCTCCAGGCCGTCCATAGGCACCAGATGAGCCTTTGCCACCCTGCAATTTAAACACAATGTGCCACAATGACAAAAAGCACAACATTCAAAACAATTTAACAGGACACCATATACAAGGAGATTCTATGCAATGTTTTTATAAATGGTTTTCAAAGAGAGATGGAGCTCATTATCATACTTTGGGTCCAGGCAATCCAGGAAAACCCTCAATTCCAGGAAGTCCTGTAAGCCCTGGCATCCCCTTAGGCCCTGGAAGTCCTTCTACTCCGGGAAGACCTCTAGTACCTTTTGTTTCACTGGGCCCACCTGGATGTCCATCTTTACCCTCCTTTCCTGGAACACCTGGTAGACCTTTTGTACCTGGCCAAAGGCAAGTTGAAAGAAAAGCTATAGGTGTCTATCTGAAAGGAATCGTTTTGTTCTATTCACATTAGCAAAGTTCTTGTTATTCCACACTGACCATATGCAGAAATATAAATAATTGGCATATGAACAAATTCTGATTAACATGGCAATTGTACTGTATACACAGAAAATATCAGGCATCCAGTCAGGCCACAGTCTTTATAACATTCAGAGCTCTCATAGCTTCTGTAGTTTATATTAAGTAAGTTACTCTTTGTGTCCTTGAGTAGTAAATTAACATGAATGTACTCACCTCTGGGACCAGTGAAGCCATGATCTCCCATTTTTCCATGGTCACCTTTAGCTCCCTTCATGACCTCTTTCATATGTGGTGTTATGTGTATGATTGGCTTTTCACCTGGACGCCCCACCAACCCTCTCTCACCTTCAGAACAAGCATTGACAAGACATTCAAAACCCACCAAGAATACAGTATGTAGAAGACTACAATGATGACAATTACTATATTAAAGATGTCATATCACAAGAAAAAAATTGCTCCCTAGTACAAGCTCCCAAATACAAGTTGCAAATAATATCAGTGTGATCTTAGGTTTGTGCAGCACATTTCAGCACAAATTGTTTTACAAATTTGTTACAAAAGAAAGGAATGCTAAAAACAATATTACATGAATTTTTTTTTTGAACAGAACAGAACATGAAATACTAAATTATGGAATTAACTTTATATGTAGACCATGTAAGTGGGGAAAACAGTATGATATGACCATGATACCATTAGATTACATATTGTGTATGTACACACAGAGAATCATGCTCTTTATTTACCTTTTTCACCTGGAGGGCCAGTAGGTCCTTTTGCACCTTGTTGTCCTGGATCACCTATTGTTCCTTTCTGTCCCGAAAAGCCCTTCAGACCTGTCTCACCTGGCATTCCAGTGAAACCCATCATGCCCTGACCACCTCTGGAACCTTTATTGTTAAGAAACATTGCAGCACTCAATTAATTCCATTTATAATTTTTTGTTTAAGCACCATCAATGATCAAAATATTGCTCAATCAATATTTAAATGATCAATATATCAAAATATTTGCTTATTGCAAACTTTTTGTTATGCATAATAAAGTCTGACAATTATCAAATGAATATAACATATCAAATGAAGTAGAAAGGGCAAGTTACCTTTTAACCCTGGAAAACCATCAAAACCAAATGGCCCCTGTTGTCCTGGATCTCCTGGGGACCCAAAATTGCCTGGAAGACCAACATTTCCTGGTTTTCCAGTGACACCCTTTACTCCTCTGGGCCCAGGAAGGCCTGGGTCTCCCTGATATCCCCTTTCTCCACTTGGACCTACAGAGACCCAGTATATTTGAGCATTGTCAGGAGAAAAATAAATAAATTATTATGCAAATGTAATGTATAATATGCACTACCAGTCAAATGTTTGGACACACTTGACTGAAGTTATGTTTCTGAACCTAAAGACCATAGGATCCGTGATATTCCATACAACTGAAAACAATTTAATGATTTATATTGTAGAGTTAGACCAGAGAGTGAACGAAAATCAGTCAATAGGGGCATTCACACCGGAGGAATGTTTTCATGGTTCTTATAACTATTGAAGAAGTACCTGCTTTTTGACGTGTTCGCACTGCAGGAACTGGGAGTGAGTTTAGCTATAGGAACACCCTTTGGAGGGACTAAATAAGCTCCTGTTTCTGAGTGGGGTCTAACCCAGCACAATAGGAACTACCAGTGACGTAAGTGTACACGCATGCCATACGAAACATTAGCACCCGGCATTTTTAAAAAGCTACGTAAACACAGTTTACACATGCTTACTTAAAATAAAAAACTAAATCCACGAACATGGAAAACAGTGATAGATGGACCAACATTGAAGTCCATGCACTTCTCCATCCTCCAGATGTTGGTGTTGTTGAATGCCACTGTCGGTCAGCTTACGTCACTTTAGAGTTCCTACTGGGGGTGCGAAACCAACCAAGAAAATGGCCCTAGGGTCTCTAGGGACCACCATGGTGGCTACGTCCTATAACTGAGTTCCTATATCCACCCGGTGCAAAAGCCCCTAATACGAGTTTAATACACTGGGTGATTTTCCTGGTTACCTGGAAGGTTGAGTTACCTGGTTCTCCGGTTTTTCCAGATGGTCCGGGAGGTCCTACTTGACCAGACTGCCCAGGAAAGCCAAATGTTCCTGGCGGTCCAGGTCTTCCTATCTCGCCTAGAAGACCTGGAGGGCCACTTTCACCCTTAAGGCCAATCATACCTGGCATTCCCTCCATACCTGTGTGACATTGCATCCTTTAGTGACTCTAAAGAACAACCGGTTTATCTTAATCACAGGCACGGGTCAGACTTTCACTTTTGAGCTTCTGGGGTGGAGACACAGAAGCTGCATATAACCAGCATAAAAAGATGCATGTGGTGGCATAAATGTTTTTTTTTAATGTAGGATTCACAATCACAGAAGAAAATGGCTTTTTATCATGACTACAACATTTAAAATGTAAGACTAAAATCCACTTCAATGTTCATGGAACAATACTCTATCCACAAAAAATAAAATGCAAATAAACTACTACTACTACTTCTACTACTACTAATAATAAATAATAAATTATATTTGTTTTACTGACACTCTCAAACTATTTTTTAAAAACTATGTCCTTAACATGCAATAGGAAGAAACAGGAGAAGGAATGCTTAAAAGTTAGGAAAGTTAGCTTGGCAAAGCCTTGACTGAAAGTTTGAAATAGTTTTATATAGTTTGATGCTATACAGCTTCAGCATATGTCCATCATTATGGGTTTGACAGGTGGGTTTCTCACCCGGGTGTCCTTGAGGTCCTGGGTCTCCTGGAAGACCAATGACACCCCTCTGTCCTGGTAGTCCTGGGACTCCAGGGGCTCCAGAAGATGCTCCTAAAACTTCACCATGCTCACCCTTTTCCCCTGGAGCACCATCCAAACCTGGTGTACCAGAAAGGCCTGGAGTTCCTTCCACACCTTTGGAGCCAGGATAACCTAAGTCGCCCTGAGGTCCAACAAAACCTATGTGGTTGAAATCAAATGATCAGAGCTGAGAAAAGGAGACAGACATAGGTATACTTAAGAATGATTCAATAAAATGTAAAGAAACACACAGGCCTCCCAATGCTTACCTCTTGGCCCAAGTGGACCTCCTCTTCCTGGTTCACCTTTCTCTCCTTTGGCCCCAGGTTCTCCAGAAAGACCTTGTATGCCTTTAGCACCTTGCAGTCCTAGAACATAATGGAAATTAATTAATTATTAGAGGGTTTTTTTGTGTGAAAACATGTACAATAATACATCCATTACCAGGAAATCCACTGAATCCTGGAAGTCCAGGCTGCCCTATCTCTCCTGGTGGCCCGGGATCTCCAATACATTCCACTATAATAAAGATTAATATGATGGACAACATAAAAACACAAGTTTTAAATATTGCATAAAAATCACGCTTGATCTTAAATTTTGCTTTGTATGGAGCAAAATTACACAAACTAGAACCAGAAATCTAAAAGTATAAAGCTCTCAAATAATAATAATAATATTAATAGACAGGACACCTTACACTGAAGTTTGAATAGAGTCTGTGCATTAAGCAGAGTTACTTGCAATAATAATCAAATTAATCTGATAACTTGATTAATAATGCTAAAGTATGTTTATTGGTGACCATACATGGTGGAATGACTGCTATGTGGTGAAGCACTAAGACAGGAGAGAGATCTCTACCTGGAATATTCCACTGATCTCCTCCTTGTGGGCTACAGTCTCCTGTAAGACACACGTAAGATATATATGAATAGAAAGGATAAAATAAAGGTAAAAGATTAAGACGAATCTCAGTATATTTAAACACCAGAGTTCTCATTGTTAACTAAAGATAAAACCATTAAAATATTGAAATAAAATAAATGTTAACTGAAATAAAAATAAAACTTATTTCCAGAGGTGTAAAGTATTGGAGTAAATGTAATTAGTTACTGTACTTGAGTATCTTTTCCGGTACTTTGTAGTTGTAATAAGTTTCAAAGATATTAGCAACTTTTACTCTTTACTTTACTACATTTTTAATAAGTATCTGTACTCTTTACTCCACTACATTTGAAATGAGTGTCACAGTTACACATTGCATTTGGCATGGACCTAACTTTTTCTGCAGCAGTTTATTTCTGCTACAAAAGACGTGATACTGCCTATTACAGGTCACTGAAAGTACTGCGTTTTGCCCTTACTCACCCAAACTTGTCAACAAGGCTACTTTATGTGAATGTGAGTTTCTTGGCAAGTATTTGTGAATCAGAGGTGTTTTATGAGATGAGGACATGACTGCAGCCGGCAATGAGGCCCAAACCAGCACATCAACTGCAAGAAGGCTTCGGCTTTTTAATTTTACTTAACATTATTTTATTGATCCATTATACTGAAGAGACCTTTTTGAAAGATATTGTTTTTTGTTTGTTTGTTTTGTAATTCTGAGGTATATTTAGTATAAGTAAAATACTTAAGTACTGATAAAATCAGATACTCTAAGATTTTATTCAAGTTGTTTTGGAATTGGTGACTTGTAACGTGTAGTGGAGTAATTTTCACTGTAAGGTATCTGTACTTTTACTCAAGTATGGTTTTTAGGTACTCTTTACACCTCTGCTTATTTCAGCTAGTTGCCAATGCAACATTTCTCAGCTAAAACTAATTAAATTAATAAAATCAAACACTTTAAACAATGCTAAAAGTAACAAAACACTACAAAATTACTAAAATCAGTGTGAAAACAGAACATATCAAAATACAATCAAATTCAAAATATTAACAAAAACTATAATATTATATTAATGATACTAAAATAACACTGCTACACACCTGGAGCACCAGGTGACCCTTGTTTTCCATCAATACCAACTTGTCCTTCATCTCCAGGAAGGCCCCTTACACCTTTAGTTGCTCCAAGAACTTGACCGGGTTGTCCTATCGGACCTATTAGACCTGGAGGACCTGGCCAACCTGGGTATCCCTTCCCTCCAGGCTCACCTACAGGACCTTCTCCCTGAAGGAAAATAAGCATGTCAATACTTGTGAATTACAATGCATACTGTGGTTAAAACGGTGGTCTCCTAATTAGAGGTGTTTTTGAGTGATCAGATATGCTAGACTCACAGAAGATCCTTGAAGACCTGGTTCACCATCTTTGCCATCAAATCCAGGCCTTCCTTCCTCTCCTGGGAAACCACTAGCACCTGGGTCCCCATGGTCACCAGGTAGTCCTGTATTTCACAAGTGTATATATATATATATATATAAGTATATCTACTCTCATGTGTATCTAAACATGTAATGGAAGATTATTACACCTTTCTGTGTGGCGGCTCTCAGCTCTCCTTTTCTGCCTTTGGGTCCAGATAATCCTCTTGCACCAGAGAAACCCTGTAAAATGTAAAAATGTAAAAAACTGACAATGCATTTTGCATTGGCGCATGCAACAATTTTCGTATCTCATGTGATCTTAAAGGGAGAGTTCACCCAAAAAATTTATATTCTGTCATCATTTACTCACTCTCAAGTTGTTCCAAACCTGTATAAGTTTATTTCTTCTGTTAAACACAAAATAAGATATTTGGAAATATGTTGGTACCCAAACAATTGCCGGTAGCCATTGACTTCCATAGTCTTTTTTTTTTCTATACTATGGAAGTCAACGTCTACCGTCATCAGTTTGGTTACCAACATACAGGTACCACCAAAAATCATACAGGTTTGGAACAACTTGAGGGTAAGTAAATGATGACAGAGTTTTCATCTTTGGGTGAACTATCTTTTAACAAGGCATGATTTGAAGACATGGTGTATGTCTACTTACAGGTACACCATCCACGCCTCTGGGTCCCGGGTCTCCCTGATCACCATGCTGACCCCAGTCTCCTGCCATGCCAATGTCCCCAGCATCACCAGGAAGACCCGCAGGACCAGGTGTGGATTTTACAGTGCATTCGCACAGACCATGGTCACCTGATCAAATAATAAAAATAATTACCAGTACAGGAGGATTTGCAAAGACTGACAAATGTCAACAACAAACACCTGCTGTGTCTCTAGAGAAGAGAGAAGCATTCTTCATTCTGCTCTAAAAACAGTTAAGTTTCCCACAATGTCATGCACAACATGACATGATCTTGGACATTCATGCATTCATGTCATGTCATGTCAGCAGCAAGGCTATCGTCATAGCATCTTGGCCATGCAAATCATCCCAGCAGTTTATTAACTTCAGCACTGATCTTACCCTTTGGTCCCTTTTTTCCTGCATTTCCTGGACGTCCACGTGGTCCTGGTGCTCCTTTGAAGAATTCTTCTACTGTATCAAGACACATAGTCTTTAATAAAGTCTTCAGTATGTCTTCATATTATTCAGTATTACCAAAGTCTCTTTTCAGAAAGGATGCTCTATATTGATCAAAAATGACAATAAAGAGTTTTGCATTGTTACACAATATTTCTATTTCAAATAAATGACTTTCTATATAAAAAATATTAAGCTGTACAACTCTTTTCAACATTGCTAATGGTAATAATACAAGAAATGTGTCTTGAGCAACAAATCAGCATAATATAATGATTTCTGAAGGATCATGTGACACTGAAGACTAGAGTAATGATGCTGAAAATTCAGCTTTGCATCACAGGAATAAATTACATTTTAAAATATATT
>NW_015505867.1:660790-740221 GCF_001515645.1 Sinocyclocheilus grahami
TTTTTTGCCCCACTGTATATATATATATATATATATATATATATATATATATATATATATATATATATATACACAATGCTTTGTTAGCATGATATTTAGTCATGGCACCAGGTTTCGTTCTGGTTTGAAAATTCACCTACATGATCCCTTGGGTCCGGGAGGTCCTTGAAATCCAGGAAGCCCATCAGGGCCAGGTGGCCCAGGATGAATGGCAGGATTACCAGGTTCTCCAGCATCACCTTTGGCTCCCTTTGGTCCATGTGGTCCCTCTGGACCCCACAAATCCACTGTGGATCAGAGAAACAATAATATCAGTGACAGAGTTTGGTTAAAGTAATGTCTAAGCCCATATGTATTTGAAAATAGTGTTGAATAGTTCACTCAGAAATTATTTTATTATGATTTTATTTTTAATGCCAATCCCAAATTACTTTCTTTCTTCTGTAGATGAACAAAATAACTGTCAAGCAGGCTTTGTGTGACATGTCACCTATTGTGATACAGCAAGTTTGACTACTCTTTGAATCAGTGTTTTCAAGATACTAGAATTTCTAACTCTGATATAATAATAACTTAAAGACATCAATATCCAATACCATTTTCAATACACTTTTGGAGTTATAACAGAGCGACAAATTGCAGCTGTTACTGGTGTATCGTTACTGTGGAAAATGAGTACTGAAGTCACTTCAAATATTCAAAATAAATATGTATTGAAAAATCTATATTTTTGACAAAAGTGTGAATCAAATTGAGAGATTTGACAGAGGGCAACATTTTTCAGTGTATACTATTTACCTGTTTCAAGATACTAGAATTTCTAACTCTGATATAATAATAACTTAAAGACATCAATATCCAATACCATTTTCAATACACTTTTGGAGTTATAACAGAGCGACAAATTGCAGCTGTTACTGGTGTATCGTTACTGTGGAAAATGAGTACTGAAGTCACTTCAAATATTCAGAATAAATATGTATTGAAAAATCTATATTTTTGACAAAAGTGTGAATCAAATTGAGAGATTTGACAGAGGGCAACATTTTTCAGTGTATACTATTTACCTGTTTAGAAACAAGGTATCAGGAGAGTATATAATTGGTTAGTACACCGCGGCAGCCCTTGTGTGAAGACCAAAGAGTGTAAAGACCAGCGACTCTACCTGCGCGACTCCACTAAGCAAGGACACAGACAAGGCACTTAAGTATTGCTTTTTCCCCCTTTTTTTACAGCTTGTTCTCATCTGCTTGTTTTAGTCAATTGTACTCACTATGTGCTTTCAAATCTCTACTATTACTACAAACACTCGTAAATTACGCTGTGTACATGGGAGGCAGCGCAATCCTTACAATCTGTGTACTGTCCCCATGTCCTCTACTACTTTTTTCTCTATTCCAATTGGTCTCTGGAATCAAATTGAGAGATTTGACAGAGGGCAACATTTTTCAGTGTATACTATTTACCTGTTAGAAACAAGGTATCAGGAGAGTATATAATTGGTTAGTACACCGCGGCAGCCCTTGTGTGAAGACCAAAGAGTGTAAAGACCAGCGACTCTACCTGCGCGACTCCACTAAGCAAGGACACAGACAAGGCACTTAAGTATTGCTTTTTCCCCCTTTTTTTACAGCTTGTTCTCATCTGCTTGTTTTAGTCAATTGTACTCACTATGTGCTTTCAAATCTCTACTATTACTACAAACACTCGTAAATTACGCTGTGTACATGGGAGGTAGCGCAATCCTTACAATCTGTGTACTGTCCCCATGTCCTCTACTACTTTTTTCTCTATTCCAATTGGTCTCTGGAACTGCCAGTCTGCTGTAAACAAAGCAGACGTTATTTCATCTATTGCTACTCATTCAAGTCTTAACCTCATGGCCCTAACTGAGGCCTGGATCAAACCTGAGGACACTGCCGCTCCTGCAGTCCTCTCCACTAGTTTCACTTTTTCCCAAACCCCTCGCCTGATCAGGAGGGGTGGAGGTACTGGTCTGCTAATCTCAAATGAATGGAAATTCGATCCTTTACCACCTCTAACTGGTAACAGTTCTTTTGAATCACACACAATTACTATTACCCACCCTGTTAAAATCCACTTTGTAGTTGTTTATCATCCCCCAGGTCAACTGGGTAACTTCTTCAACAACCATCAGTGGCCAATTCTCCACACCACAAACTGACAAATACATGATAACAAAAAATACACAATCCCTCTCCTCCTTCTCTCCAGGCAGACGTTTCCAAACGTATTATTTCCAATCATTCTACTACCTGTTCGCTTGATCCAATCCACACTCACCTCCTTCAGGCCACTTCTTCTTCAGTGATACCTGTGCTCACTCACATTATCAACACCTCTCTTCACACTGATGCATTTCCCCCAGCAGGCTCAGGTAACCCCACTGCTTAAGAAACCCTCTTTAAATCCAGCACTTTTAGAAAACTATAGACCGGTATCCCTTCTTCCATTCATTACAAAGACACTTGAGCGAGTTGTGTTCAACCAGCTCTCTAAGTTTCTCACACAGAACAACCTCATGGACAACAACCAATCTGGCTTCAAAAGTGGCCACTCAACTGAGACTGCCCTGCTCTCGGTTACTGAAGCCCTGAGACTGGCAAGAGCAGCTTTTAAATCCTCAGTACTCATCTTGCTGGATCTCTCTGCTGCTTTTGGCACGGTTAACCACCAGATCCTCCTGTCTACCCTCATGAAGATGGGTATTTCAGGAACCGCACTCCAGTGGTTCAAGTCTTACCTCTCATGTAGGTCCTTCAGGATGTCTTGGAGGGGTGAGGTTTCTTAGTCACAACTTCTTGCTACTGGGGCTCCTCAGGGTTCAGTGCTTGGAACACTTCTCTTCTCCATCTACATGTCATCATTAGGATCTGTCATTCATAAACATGGCTCTTCCTATCACTGCTATGCTGATTACACACAACTCTACGTCTCATTCCAACCAGATGATCCAACAGTAGCTGTGCGCATTGCAGCCTGTCTGACAGACATTTCTGGCTGGACGAAGGACCATCACCTTCAACTCAACATTACAAAGACAGAACTGCTCGTGGTCTCAGCAAACCCAGCACTTCATCACAACTTCTCTATACAGCTAGGTTTGTCAACCATAACTCTTTCCAGGGCAGCTAGGAACCTTGGAATTGTGATTGATGATCAGTTAACCTTCACAGATCATTGCTACAACGGCCCAATACTGCAGATCTGTCTTATACAACATTAGGAAGATTAGACCCTTCCTATCAGAGCAGGCCACACAACTCCTTGTCCAAGCTCTTGTTCTCTCCAGACTGGACTATTTTAATGCTCTCTTGGCGGGCCTTCTGGCATGTATTATTAAGCCTCTGCCACTGATCCAGAAGGCAGTAGCGAGATTGGTCTTCAACGAGCCAAAGAAAGCCCATGTCACACCTCTCTTCATCAGTTCACACTGGCTTCCAAGAGCAACTCGCATCAAATTCAAGGTACTGATGTTTGCCTACAAGACAACCACTGGCTCTGCACCAATATAACTCGCTAGTTCAGACTTATGCACCCTCCAGAAGTTTGCATTCTGCAAGTGAACAATGCCTCGTGGTGCCATTCCGAAGAACAAAATCACTCTCATTGACCTTTTCTTGGACTGTTCCCAGCTGGTGGAATGACCTGCCTATCTCAATTCGAGCAGCTGAGTCTTTAGCCATTTTCCAAAAAACGTCTAAAATGTTTTTTTTTCGTCAGCACTTGACCAATGACCTGTAGCACTTACCTATTCTATTCTATTCTATTCTATCTGTTATTTCTAATTTAATAAAATAAAATAAAAAAAACTATTTTATGTGCACTGTGCTAGACTGAGACACTTGTATACTGTTGCCCTCTTGTTGGTCTGATTGCTTCTAAGGTTCTCCTAAATTGCAAGTCACTTTGGATAAAAGAGTCTACTAAATGATTAAGAGTAAATGTTAATGTAAATTTTGGGTTATTTTTATCTCACAACTGAATGATATCCAAGCAATTTAATTGAATGCAAAGCATGGCAAAGAGCAGCATTACTTGTCAAAACTTCTCCTTGAAGACACCAACATGAGGGTGAATAAATAATAAAAGAATTTCCATTTTAGATTGAAAAATACCTGGTTGTTGTTCAGAGGGAGGGGGGCCTGGGGGACCCGGCAGTCCTTTCGTACCCTTAGGACCATACTCTCCAATTGGCCCACGCTCTCCCGGAGGTCCTGGAGGACCCACTATATAAGCAAGAGAAACAGACAGAAGCAAAGAAAGAAACATTTCAAGAAAGTATTGGGAAACTGGATTGTATGTTGAAAGTCAGATTAGGACTATTAAAACAGCAGATATTAAGTAAGGCATAATGTACATCCAGCCTGTTGTTATCGCAGAATAACCCCCGACAGGGTGATCAGGACCCCAACGCGAAGCGTAGGATGTACATTATCCCGCTTATTACACAGCTACTTGCCACAAAAGTAAATAATTAGACACTAAATATTGATTTGAGTTGAAATATTTGAATGCAGAGCTTCAGTGAAGACAGTAGTTGCGAGCAAGCGGTAAGTTCAAACTAGACGGATATTTAAGGAATACGGTGCAGTCACACCACTTATTACACAACATTTCACCACATAAATAATTATGGCTATAAAAGATTTAAGACATTGATTTAAGATGAAAATGTTTTAAAATCTTACCAGTTTGTTAGTTATCTTATAATCCATTACAGTGTGCAAAACAATCATTGCAAAATGGCAGCAGCTGCTTTTGTATCAAACAAGAGAGCAAGTCCGAGATACCAGGATGACATAATTAAATAATTGTACACAATTTTGAATCGATTTTTTATATTTTATTAGCTAAACAAACACAAATCTTCCACCATGAAAAAACTGTTCCTAGCAAGAGTATAGCACGGACTTCAGTTACCCAGATGAGCCTGTTGTCAGCTTTTAACGGTTGTTGTCGAGGGATAACATACCTCTGAATGTTGTGACTGACCAATCAGAATCAAGTATTCCACAGAGCCGTGTAATAAACAGCTATAATCTTAAGCGCATTATTTTTAGTACCTCCAGTATCTTCAAAAGGACCAATCAGCTCTCCAGGTTCTCCTCTATCTCCCTGTTGAATGATATGCATTTAGGTCATACAATTTTGATGCAGATTGAATGGTAAGGTATGACAAGAAATAGCACTAAACCAGAAATGTATTTATACCTTGCGACCATAATTTCCTGGGAAACCTGGTAGTCCAATGTCACCCTGTAGGAAAGGAGAGAGATTTTAAGAAATCCACAAAAAATTAAGAAGCCCACAAAAAACTTCACAAAAGTCAATGCACTGTTGGGAAAATGATCAAAATGATGTACCCTAGGTCCTGGAAAGCCATTTAGTCCTGGGTTTCCCTGTAATTAATAAGAATTGGTTAAATATTTTAGACAAAAATGTTGAATACGTGTACATATCCAAAAAAAGTACAGATCAGACTTTGCATAGGGTTAATATAGAGATTTCAACTCCTAATCAATCATACCCGTTGTCCTGGAAACCCTGACACACCAGTCTCTCCTTTGGTAGATAAATATCCCTGAAATAATAATAATAAAAAATTATCAAGATGCTGCCAATGTCACTGTAGGTTCACTCGGTGGCGACCTTGCCAGCTATTTTGAAGTCACTCTTATCTACTTGAATGAGGAAAGACCATCTGCAAAATTCAGGATTACATTACAATAATATATTTTATATGACCAATAAAATCAGACAACAATTATGTGAAAAAGCATTTCCATCAATCACACTAAACATTATATCACACTCAATCAAAAAGGAATTTGGCTTTTTTAAGGCAGGGTTTTCATTCCAAAAAATAATTTTTGTGTTCAAAAAAGCTCAAATACCACCCACCAAATCTCCTGGTTCTCCTTTATAACCTTTCAAGCCTTTTTCACCCTGTTAAAACAAATGAAAGACACATGAAAGAAAAATGATAGTACAGAGATCATTTGCTCCACTGAGATAAAATATTTGTAATATTTTCATGAACTAATTTTCTTCTTGCCTGCCATTCTGAAGGGACTGGACGGGTTTGTGAGTAAGGTCCTGGAAGGCCCGGCTCTCCATTCTCCCCCTGTGGTGAGGATATAAAATCCATATGGGTTAACAGTGCAGATAATAGGTCATAATATTAGTCTGACATAAGACACTAAATATTTGTCTCACCAGTTCTCCTTTGAGTCCTTTTAACATTTTAGTGTTTTCACCCTGTACAGAGACAACACATTAACATCAAATGGAAGATGTTTATTTACTAAAGTGATGTAAAGCGGACACACTAGAATATGCTAGTGTTTTACTACCTTTTGTCCTTTAACACCTTTAATGCCAGTAGAACCCTAAAGAAAGATAAAACAGTAAGAAGAAGTGATGGTCGATTTGGAAGAAAAAAAACAAGCAGTACTTATATTATAACTAGGGTTGTCATGATTATAACTTGGGCTGTCTAACAATTAAAACTTTTAAACTAATTAATTATATGATGTGCCGATTAATAAATAAAATTAATTGCTAATTAAAGGGACAGTTCAGCCAAAAATTAAAATGTGATGTTTATCTGCTTACCCCCAGGGCATCCAAGATGTAGGTGACTTTGTTTCTTCAGTAGAACACAAACGGAGATTTTTAACTCAAACCGTTGCAGTCTGTCAGTCATATAATGTCAGTGGATGGGAATCACAGCTCTGAGAGTTAAAAAAAAACATACACAAACAAAACCAAATTAAACCCTGCAGCTCGTGATGATACATTGATGTGTAAAGGCACGAAACGATCTCTCAAATGGACCATTGAAACTCTATCTACAATCTCAATTAGGAGTGTCAATGGTCCATTTGAGAGATAGGTGGCGGTAATGCACTTATAAGTCTGCGATCCGCCGTAAAGCAAGAAGAAGAAGAAGACACGTCACGCGCCGGCTAACCCTACGCATCAATGTATCGTCAAGAGCCACAAGGTTTAATTTGGTTTTGTTTGTGTATGTTTTTTTTGACTCTTAAAGCCGTGATTCCCATCCACTGACATTATATGATATTGTAAATGTTGCATGATGTAATATAACGTTATGATATATATATATTGAGTTAAAAATCTTCATTTGTGTTCTACTGAAGAAACAAAGTCACCTACATCTTGGATGCCCGGGGGTAAGCAGATAAACATCAAATTTAAATTTTTGGGTGAACTATCCCTTTAATTGCACATCAATTTAGGCTAAATTAAATTACCCCCCAAAAGTTAATTTAAAGTCATTATTGTGTTAAATGAGAGAAAAGAAAAAAACACTGAATAGACATTACAAAAAGTAGCTTTAGAAACAAATATATCAAATGTATCATATGTCATAACATTGTTTTCATATGCTTCATTTGAATTGGTGTTTAGGTATAATTACACAGACTGTTTAGAGGTGTCATGAATGCATTTACACTGCAAGTAGAATTGCATAAATAATGCTATGAGATTTATTACAATAGCTGATTCATTCAGAAAAAAGCAAGAGAGTGTCTTTATGAATGGATCCCTGATTCATTGGCTCACTTAATTTGTTCAAAGGCACAACAGTTACGTTGCGACTTTTTTTGCAACTTTATTGGCGAAATTGAGCAAAAGCAGATTGACATATTGTCTTTAAAATGTTACACAATATTAACTTCTTTTTTATTTAAATGTTGTATAAAATCAATGTCACTTTCAAATGTGCAGATATTCAGTAAAAAAACAGCACTCTTGATCCTTGTGTGTTAAATGTGTTAATTTCTTCCATAATTAATCACACCAAGGGCTGGGTGATATGACTAATCAATAATTATCACGATAAATATCAAATCTTCATTTCTTTCCATCTGTTTAAAGGCAGATTTCTCCTCCAGAGTGAAAGTTGTAGAAATCATATTTTTTTTTAAATCATGAAAAAGGTTTGTGCTCCCTGATTTTGATGGTACGGTGCAGATGTAAATGTTCATAAACAAACAAAAACAGTAACCTCTGTACAAATTGTAAAAACCTCATTTTTATATTCTGACAGTTCGAGATAGGACTCTACTTTTATTAACATTAACAATTGGTCATCTATAGTATCAAACAATTAGATCACGATAATCAAAGGAAAAACCACACATAGCACCTCACCACCATGATAGAATGTATCTATGGTATAATTACACAGACTGTTTAGAGGTGTCATGAATGCATTTACACTGCAAGTAGAATTGCATAAATAATGCTATGAGATTTATTACAATAGCTGATTCATTCAGAAAAAAGCAAGAGAGTGTCTTTATGAATGGATCCCTGATTCATTGGCTCACTTAATTTGTTCAAAGGCACAACAGTTACGTTGCGACTTTTTTTGCAACTTTATTGGCGAAATTGAGCAAAAGCAGATTGACATATTGTCTTTAAAATGTTACACAATATTAACTTCTTTTTTATTTAAATGTTGTATAAAATCAATGTCACTTTCAAATGTGCAGATATTCAGTAAAAAAACAGCACTCTTGATCCTTGTGTGTTAAATGTGTTAATTTCTTCCATAATTAATCACACCAAGGGCTGGGTGATATGACTAATCAATAATTATCACAATAAATATCAAATCTTCATTTCTTTCCATCTGTTTAAAGGCAGATTTCTCCTCCAGAGTGAAAGTTGTAGAAATCATATTTTTTTTAAATCATGAAAAAGGTTTGTGCTCCCTGATTTTGATGGTACGGTGCAGATGTAAATGTTCATAAACAAACAAAAACAGTAACCTCTGTACAAATTGTAACAACCTCATTTTTATATTCTGACCGTTCGAGATAGGACTCTACTTTTATTAACATTAACAATTGGTCATCTATAGTATCAAACAATTAGATCACGATAATCAAAGGAAAAACCACACATAGCACCTCACCACCATGATAGAATGTATCTATATGGTTTTTATGGTATTTGTATGAAAACAGTAGCCTAAATAAATACATTTAGTATAAATACAAATGCACAAATGCTATAGCTTAATATCAACCATTACTCCTGTAATACATTTAATACATGTCTACATTAATAATATAATAAAATTCCATATGTATATCCCACATTTCCGCCACAATATATCATGGTGCAGTTAGCATTAATACAGTAAATCCATGGAAAAGCCTTCTAACAGGATTGTTCATGGCACAATATTTATCATGTTTGTCAGCGCTGTTTCATCTGGCTTTAAACTAAAAATCACTGAGACATTTGAGTTCTTCGCTGAATTCAAGCACTTCTCGATGGATCTCACAGCGCTGGTCACGTGACTGAGACGAGTCAACTCGTCTCCTTGTGCTGCGCTGCCGTTTGAGCCGAGCTGATAATTGGTTTGTGTGGTGCCATTAACGCAGTTTCATTACACTTTTGGTGCATACACATTATATCAAACATTTATCGAACATGTGTTATCGTTTTATCAAGGGCGAATATATTTTGATAATTATTGTTATCATTTTATCGCCCAGCCCTAATCACACCAAATTAACATTTTACATAGACAGCCCTAATTATAACAGTACTTTTATTATAACAGTAATTTTATTGTGCGTGTGACTAACTCACCCAAGGACCTTGAAATCCTGGCAGTCCTCTGTACCCTGGGTTACCAGTTGGTCCCTGTAAGAGTGAAATTTAATGTTTTAGAAAACACTTTTTCTCCTTCACCTTTTCATCCCTGATGGGTCAGTTTCTGTTATCACAAGACAACTGATAAAAGTCAAACTTACAATAAATCCTGGAAAACCTGGTGGTCCTGGATCTCCCTATAATACGTCAGAGAATAATGATGCATTTTTATTTAATTATACCGTATGCATTTATGTAATCTTAATTTATAGTGAATGTATACATAATAAAGGTTTAAGGTAAACTTCTGGATCAACCAAAATATTGCTTCTGGTTTCTGGTATTGTATCCTCTGGTGAAACTTCTAGTTCCTCTTACCCTGAATCTTTCCATATAAACCCACATCTCCAAAGGGTCACCCTTCTCCCCCTTCATTCCTGGCCGACCCTACAGAATATTAAAGTTGCAGACAGACAAGTACACAGAGACAAAGTGATTGAAAATGAGTGTGTGAGAAAATAAAAGCAGTATGGGTTAGATGGGCTATGTATGAATTATACATAGATCCCGTGTAATGTCTCAATAATTTACTATGTGACACATAAATAAAATAAATTAACTCTCATACTGATATTCCAGGTTCGCCATTGAGTCCTGGAATGCCTGGCGTTCCTGATTCTCCCCGGGTTCCATTACAACCGTCAGCTCCTGGTTTTCCACGAGGCCCAGACGGCCCAGGATGGCCCTGATGAGAGGTCAGAAACAAAGATTTGACCAGCATATTCTGTTTTACCTACGGTGAGCCATATTGGGTGAATCCAAAACTAAGGAAAGGTATTTATGGTATTTGAACTATATTACTGGATGGAAGACTTGTCTATTCTCATTGATTAGGTTTAATAAATGTAAATATTCATTGAACATTGGTGTCTTTGATCATATTTCTGTTGTTGCCATTTTGTAAAACTCTGCTGTATGTTGTGCCTAATGACAGCCTTAAACATAATACTGTGGATATAAACAAAAGAATACTTACCGGAACACCATCTGCTCCATTAAACCCTGGAACACCTTCCATTCCCTAAAGAAAGCCGCAAACACATTAGCATTTCATCTCATCT
Source organism: Sinocyclocheilus grahami (assembly GCF_001515645.1). Lineage (NCBI taxonomy): Eukaryota > Metazoa > Chordata > Actinopteri > Cypriniformes > Cyprinidae > Sinocyclocheilus > Sinocyclocheilus grahami. The sequence continues at coordinate 671,575 of NW_015505867.1, forward strand.
GATGTAAAATTTTACTCTTTAACCCACTCTCAGATCTACTCTTCAGTTTGTTTAAAAGAGAATGATAAAGTACAATGAGGCTCAATATGGCTAAATGTATAAGAGTCATGTATAATGTCATAGATACATTGTATTTATTATTTCTTTTACTGAAATATTTAAACTTTTGCGGCTAGACCTTACAAGACCCTCAGACCGAATCTAATCAAATACAGCACATGGTATAATCTAATCAAAACTAAGAATGTAAAGTGAAAATTACCATGTTATTCTCATAACACTATTTCTATCAAATGCGCGGTTATGAATATACTAATGTATATTGTAAAAATACAATATACATTGTATAATTATCACATAATTATTTATACTGATTAGCCTTAGAAAACCTACTATGTTTTTCTTTCAAACTTATTGGAGGTCATTTATTTTGTGTGGATATATTCATTCATTCAATATTCATTCATTTTACCGTGGTGAATAAGCAGAGGGTAACAGCTACTTCACGACCAATTAAACATTTCATTGCAACTGCCATTAGGAGGCGAAAAGCGTCAGTCATACATGAATGCTGCAGATAATGAAAAGGCTTAAACTCCATCTAAACCTATTGATCTAAGTTCTTACATAACTGCAGAAGTGGAGATCAGGACAGAGAGACTCACCACACTTCCTTTTGGACCCATAAGGCCTCCTCTGCCACGGTCTCCCTTCTCTCCTTTAGGGCCCTGGAGACCAGGGTCTCCCGGTCGCCCATTAGGGCCTGTGGGACCTTGGAGACCAAGAGGTCCAGGCAATCCCTGTAGTTCACATACAGAAATGTACAAATTAGTTTAAATGACATGCCGATTTGAATAAGATAAAAGTTGGTGCATTTACAGTCAGCAATCATCAGGTTTTAAAACATAAATTACACAAGTTACATCATAATACACATGCGTCAAACAGAGTTTAGCGCCAACCAGCCCCAACACACCTGCCTGGAAGTTTCTAGTAATCCCGAAGACTTTGATTAGCTGGTTCAGATGCATTTAATTAAAATTGGAGTTAAACTCTGCAAGACAGTGGCCCTCCAGGAACTGAATTTGACCCCCCCTGTAGCATACAGTAATGTGGACACCCCTATAACTGTAGGTTGACATTTACACTTATACACCACAAAGAAAAGCAGCTCACTGAGTGATCATAGATTGTCATTGATTTTTATCAAAAGCATTACCTATTTATTTAATTGTTTTATGTATGTATGTATGCATGCATGCATGCATGCATTTTTTTATATTTATTTATTAAGAATTAATTAAGTGTAACAAGTGAAACATAATATAACGTTACTGTACTATTAACTAAAACATTAGCAGAAATGTCACCTGCTCATTATTTTTAGTAAAGATAAAGGTGAATTATTATAACAGTGAACTGCATTGTGAAGTGCACTGAAATATTAAACCTGCGATGCAATGTTAATAAACGGACATAATAAACTCTGAAAGTTTATATCAATTCACTTACCAAAAACATTTATTATGTCAACCATTGACTGGTTTATGACTGTAAACGACTGATTATAAAACATATATTTTCTATGTATGGCATGGCTAGCTACCATACTTCTCTTGATTTTCCTTCAGGATACATCATGCAACATTTGCATTTGTTGTATGCATGCAACACCTGGGATAACCTACTACATGTGTTGCATAATGCAGTTGATTCACCTACTTTTTAATAGTATGCAGTATACAGTGTACACTGCACACTTCTGAGTAGGCACTAAACTGGTATAATTTCATTTAGAACATAATCCAGCCATTATTGTACATTTCAAAACATAACCACTAGATGGCAAACTCTGTTAACAGTTTGCGCCATCCAGTGCTCTTACCACCGAATTGCATATATATTTGAACTGTATAAATTGTGAAGTAAACCTGCTGAGTTTTTTTAGGTTGAAATATGTTGTTCATTGACTTGATCTGAACTCATTCATTAGCCGAAACATACATCAGTCAAACATCTGCCCGATGCACACCTTACATCTTCTAACCATTATACAAAAAAGTCCTATGTACAAGCTGTACTTTAATAGTGATATTAGATGTGTGTTTGGATTCTGCACTCTTATCTAACAATCTTACATTTTGGGAGACACATTGAAACAAAGTATGTTTCAGAAGAATGACGTAAATGTTTTCCGATTTCTGTTTCCACAGACAGAACTTTATCCACACTTAATGGAGTGGAAACAGTGAGTGTTTTTTGAGTGACATTTAATTATGATTCATTATGTATAAGGTTTATATGCCAACTCTGAGAAACACGTGTAACGCAAGCCATTTATAACAGAGGAACTGAAGAGCTTTCAAAAAGTGTTGGGGACAAATCCAGCCTTGGCAAAACATGGCTGGGACATGTCCCACCTCCACCTGTTCATCCATAAATTACACCTATTCTGACAGATACAGAGTAGAGGTCCGAAAGCGATTTACTAAAAACAAAATAGGTGCCAGATTACAGCCAAGAACAAAACTTGTAGTTTTAGGTTTATATGAAGAGGGTCCTCATCAGTCAAACAGAGGTGAACCATGTGCGTGAGGTGTTTTGTGGCTCTGGAAGTCAAGTACTTTGACCTTTGACCTCACAGATAAGGTTCTGACTACTGTTTAAGCTGAGCTAGTGTGAAGCTGTTTACTGAATATTATAATACAGCCTGTCCTTCAAATAGTAAATGAAACCGTGCTGCATTATTCCACAGTAAAAAGGATTCTGTCTGTGTGTGCCTTACACTGTTGTACTGTATATAGTTACAATTGGTCAAGAGGATACATTCATGACTTAGCTGAATATATAGTGTGAGAACTGAATTTGTATTTATGAAACAAATCTGTCTGACATTGTAACAGTAAGGTTGGTGTGGGGGCACTTTGTTAAAATGCAGTTGATATTTCCCATGGTAGAAAAAAAAACAATAAGTGGTTCTAGAAACATATAAGACATCTCAGGAAATTAGACATAATATATTACCAAAATTCATAGTTTCTTTAAAACTCAAGGGAGCTTGTACTTATTTTAACAATGCCTAAAACTTGGTATTCCAGCACTTCCTGTGTCTGTTTGCCTCTTTAAGAAGAATCGCTTTATGTATTCCCCAATTGTAAGTCGCTTTGGATAAAAGAGTTTGCAAAATGAGTAAATGTAAATGTAAATGTATTACCATGGAAATGGGGCATGATGAATGTCTCAATTTCATGGAAAAAGAACATAACTGATAAAACAACTAAAATAGATATTGTTGAATGTCTATTGAGCCTAACATTACAACACTGGCATTACTGGTTAATTTCTAGTTTTTTTTATTGCAAATTTAACATGCACTCTTAAAAATAAAGGTTCTTTACAACTTGGTATTCCAGCACTTCCTGTGTCTGTTTGCCTCTTTAAGAAGAATCGCTTTATGTATTCCCCAATTGTAAGTCGCTTTGGATAAAAGAGTTTGCAAAATGAGTAAATGTAAATGTAAATGTATTACCATGGAAATGGGGCATGATGAATGTCTCAATTTCATGGAAAAAGAACATAACTGATAAAACAACTAAAATAGATATTGTTGAATGTCTATTGAGCCTAACATTACAACACTGGCATTACTGGTTAATTTCTAGTTTTTTTTATTGCAAATTTAACATGCACTCTTAAAAATAAAGGTTCTTTACTGGCATCTATGGTTCCATGGAGACCCTTTAACATCCATGGAACCTCAGTTGCACGACAGGTACTCTATAATGGAAACAGGCTCTTTAGAAAATGTTCTTCACATTAAGAACGATTTTTTTGGGGAAGCCAAAATGCTTCTTTTTCTTGATGATAGTGTTCACCAGCATGATTTGAGAGCATACTGAACGCCTAACTGTCTGTCTGGGTCACATGATGAATGTCACAAATTTGAATATTTCTCAAACAATATACTACAAGTCACTATAGAGTCATGGAGAAGGCCATAGTGATTTAAGCTGCTCTTTATTTAGCAGTTGTATTATCCAGCAAATCTCCCACATGTAACCTTGCCCCTTCTGCCAAATATATTATGTACATTCCCAAAATATAGCAAATAGATGGCCCATTAAATATGACTTGCCCTCTACTTAAAGTCTATAGTTTTTGACATGTTGTAGAAGCATCTTAGTAATCACCAAAATTTCCTTAGCAAAATGCCTAGCAAAGACCCAGAAAATCACATAAACATCCTGTGTGGTGCCCTCCAGTGCATGTTTTCACCCCTATGTGCCCTTGACACACTCTGAGTGTGGATAAGTTATATGTTGGTCGTTTTTAGCAAAATAAAGCATTAACTTATCCTGGCTTAGTGTAGCTGCATGTCACAGTCATTGAAAATACAACAAACTTTAAGATAATGTTATTCCATGGCCATTGCCTGGCCGTCTTAGAGATTTTCTTTCCCCCTTTTTTCCACAGATGCAAAAATGATCACTCTTCTAAAAGATCAAATACATGAGATTTGTTATTTCCTGGGCCATCACAAGTGACCAGGCCAATTCCCTGCTGGCCTTTCCATGTCATGTGCCTTCCTGATTTCTTAACCCATATTTTCTGTTCGGCCCAACCTGCTGTGCCCTAGAAAACCAGCAGACTTATATAAATATAGCAATATAAAGAGAACAAGTGCTTTCACCACTGGTCTCTGTTGAACCACAGAGTGTAGTTATTCACTGGCCTGCATATTTGTGCCTTATGACCAATGGTCCCTTTAAGCTGCGTGCGTGCGAGGCCATGCGGAAGAAATAATCAGCCACGCACAGAACACACGCTGGGTTGAGAAAACCATTCGATTAAATTCTAGTAAATGCTAAATACTTGCAATGCTCGGGCAAACCGCTATTGTTGTGACGAGTCAGAAGCGTGTGGATCCATTTGCAGCTTTTATTAGAATGGTCAGACAATACAAGGTGAAATACCGGCAAGGTAGAACAGCAGAGACAAGGCTGAGACAGTCGAGTACCAGGCGAGAGATCAGGGCAGGCGGCAAGCAATCAGAGTCCAGGGGAAACAATCCAAGTCGGGGCAGGCAGATAACAATCAGAGTAACAGGAAACAGTCCAATAACAGATGCACAGAAAATCAAACACGGGTACAACGCTCAAAAATGACAGCCGGGGCAAATCAAGACTTTGCAGAGAGTCCGTGTGTGTGAGTGGTTTATATGTGAGTGTGTATATGAGGTGCAGGTGTGGATGATTAATCAGTCCCAGGCATGAGGGGTGATGGGATTTGGAGTCCGAATGGGAATGTCTAATATTCGGGAGACGGTTCCCTCTGGTGGTGCGGAGGAGGCGGTAAGGGAGCCTCCTCTGTAACAGCTATAGAGTTGGATAGAGTTAGAACCGGTGAATGCGGTTTACAGGTTTCATAGAAAGAGAATGATGTGCACCAAATGAGTCGCTGTAGAAATCGAATACTTTAATGGTTGCGGACAAAATAGCTCAACACGAGAGCCAACGTGAACTTGATGATGTGAAATAAAATGTCATCACGTTTTAAAGAAGAGCGGCTTGATTAAGTGCTGGAAATAGCGGATGATGGACACAGAACAGTAACAAAACTCCAAGACATTTACAGTCACACACAGGTGTAGTAGTCTACTTAGATAACTATATAAGAATTCACGTTCACATTTTTTATATTTAGCTTACAGATCTCAGTTTAAATGCTTCAGTTTGTATTGTATTCTATTCTATTCTATGTTTAAAAAAGACATTCATGCAACAACATATTTCTATTTCAGATAAATTATGTTCTTTTGAACTTTCTATTCAAAGATAAAAAAAAAAAAATCAACATTAGAATGATTTATGAGCATGTGACTGAATACTGGAGTAATGATGCTGAAAATTCAGCTTTACCAACACAGGAATAAATTACATTTTGAAATTCAAATAGAAATAGAAAATGCAATATTCAAATTGAAAACAGTTATTTTAAATTGCACAATAATACTGTTTTTACTGTAAAAGCATAAGCGACTTCAGGTTTCAAAAACATGAAAGGTCATACCAAACTCAAACTTTTGAACGGTAGTCTGTGTCATGATTCGAGAGGCCTGGGCAGTAATGGAACTGGCAACACTCTTTATAACGTACATTAAGTGAAATGAGACAGTCTTGACGATAGACAAGCATGAGCCCTGGCACTCTGCAGCACTTAAATCTGATTTGAATTCTTGGCACACTACACAGCAAATGCACATGAAAAGGTTTTTGGCTCAAGTCCTATCAATCACAGATTAGTCTGAATGCGTAGAAGCGTGTGCTTGTGTGGAGCCGTAACCTTCCATGCACCTGCATAAACACAATCAGAATAAGCCCTTGTCTCTGATGAACTCCACCTCAACTGAAAGGTGGAGTTTTGGTCTCTCAGGGTCTCTGAAAGTTTTTTATTTTTATTTTTTTTCTTCATTTTGATCATCTGGCATTGCTTTTGCAGATGTGCATCTGCTTACAAAAGAGAAGATCAAACGTCCTTCAACCCCGCTGATTGCTCATATCTGTCCTGTCTCATCCTTCCAGTGCAGATGCTAATGAGGAGTGAATGAAACTCAGAACTGACAACAGACAAGAAATAATGGATGACGTGAACAGTAACTGTATTTAGTGAATAAATGATGTGAATGATGCCTTTAAAGGACAAGTTTGTCAGTTTTCAACCAGCCTTCACCCAAAAAAGAAAAGTAAATGATGGCAAAATCTTTATTTTGAGGTGAAAGCTGGTTGAAAGTGAGCAAACTTGTCCTTTAAAGGCATAATTCACCCAAAAATTTAATAAGCCCTTGTCTCTGATGAACTCCACCTCAACTGAAAGGTGGAGTTTTGGTCTCTCAGGGTCTCTGAAAGTTTTTTATTTTTATTTTTTTTCTTCATTTTGATCATCTGGCATTGCTTTTGCAGATGTGCATCTGCTTACAAAAGAGAAGATCAAACGTCCTTCAACCCCGCTGATTGCTCATATCTGTCCTGTCTCATTCTTCCAGTGCAGATGCTAATGAGGAGTGAATGAAACTCAGAACTGACAACAGACAAGAAATAATGGATGACGTGAACAGTAACTGTATTTAGTGAATAAATGATGTGAATGATGCCTTTAAAGGACAAGTTTGTCAGTTTTCAACCAGCCTTCACCCAAAAAAGAAAAGTAAATGATGGCAACATCTTTATTTTGAGGTGAAAGCTGGTTGAAAGTGAGCAAACTTGTCCTTTAAAGGCATAATTCACCCAAAAATTTTGATTTTGCTGTCATTTACTCTGCTCATGTAATTCTAAACTTCAATTCTTTAGCTCTTTGTAATATTTCCCCATGTTGTTTTTTGTTGTTGTTTTGATCTTCATGACCACAAAATGTATTTTTTTTAAAGAATTATACTTTATGAAACCATAAAAGAGCTTTGTGTGATGAACAGACTAAACTCAACTTGGTTTTGATGTCAAATCTGGCATGACACATCTTAAGGTACCATATTTGATTTTATAAATACATTTCAAAGAATCATTTTAAAGCTTAACTGCTCCAGTTCACTTCAATTATATAAGACACACAAATGACTTTTTTTTTTTTTTTCACAGAAGAATGTGGGTAGGCAAGAGTCAGAAACAGGGCAAAAACGAGTCTAAAAACTATAATAAGGCAATTAGGGCAAAAGCAAGTCTAAAAGTCAAAATGAAGGAAGGGGAGAGTGCAGCTGAACGGCCTTTAATGCATTTAGAAAAATTCAAACAGACATTGCTTTAAGTGTGCATTTGTGTGAGAAGGAAATGAGCGATTAGCCATTAGTTTAAGTCACAGACAGCTCCTGGGTGTGCCAGTTAAACTCTCCCAGGGTTCTCCAGTTCAGAGTGGAGCCATAAAACGTATAGGTCATTTCCTGTTTCCCTCACCCTCTGCTGCTGCCTCACGCCATTGCTTCCTCTCTGCATAAATGTCCTGTCTTTTGTTGTCTCTCCTTTCATTTCACTGCAAGTCTCTCCAAGATAAATTAGTTTAAATTTTGTTTTTTTATCTGCTGACCCTGTTGGCCTTAACGAAATGCAATCCTTCTTGAACTTTCCATGTTCCCATCCTCCTATGCAAACCCCCCATGTTCACTGAGTGTGACAGTAACGCCACATTTAACGTGTAAAGTGTCTCCTCACCTCCTCCATTACCTCATCACCCAAAAATCTGCAGGAAAAAAAACAGGAGACACGGAAGAGTTGAGGTGGGATAGCAGTAAATTTAGTGGCAGTTGTTCATGTTAATGTTTGTGTCTGTAACCAAGCAAGATATATAGCTGGATGATACTGTCTTATAGACAACATATACAGTATGCTTGAATGCATAGTTGAATCCTTGAATAGTCAGCCATCAGAAACTGCATTTTCTTCAGGTCATTAACTGCACAAGGGCAGGATATTGGCGCGCTTATTCACTGAAAAAAAATGACTGTTGAATTTGGTGATCACATCTAAAATTTAGTGATAGAATAACTTTCCCAGATTTAACATGTTAAACTCAAATACCCAAGGTGTCACTTAATAAAGCTCATTTCAAGGTGACTAAAGGCAGCACAGACACTTATGTTTTTAAACTGAAACAACAATTGTTTTTTTTACTGTAAAGTATACTGGGGGGGGCACTTTTTTTTTTTTAACAATCTACATAAATACTTGAAAATGATTAAGGATTATTAAATATTGCTTTCAAATAAATTTAATTCAAAAAGAAAATTATTTTTTTCTTATATCCCTGAAAAATAGCCTTTTTTTCCAAAAAAACAAACTAATTATAATGCATTATATTTTTCCTGAAAACAAGATTAGGGGACAAGAATAGGGGAATTACACTGGTAATATGTTGTTATATGCCAAACTTTTAATACAGCTCAAAGCTTATGTCTTTGATTGCTACAGCCTCTAATATGAATGACGCGCTGTGCAGGTTAGTACAACATTGTGGTACATGTAATCATGCAAGAGAGAAAACAGCTGGACCTGGTGGTGTAGACCATGTGAGCTGCCACAGTTTCAACATTGATTATTTTACTGTTTTCAACATTGATAACATTAAAAAATATTTATTTTGCACAAAATCAGCATATTAGAATTATTTCTGAAGGATCAGGTGACACTGAATAATGAAGTAATGGCTGCTGAAAATTCAGCTTAGCCATCATAGGAACAAACTATTGTAACTGTAATAATATTTCACAGTATCACTGTTTTTACTGTATTTTGATCTAATAAATGCAGCCTTTCAGGGGTGCACATGAACTCAAGGTCACATGTTTCTGAATCAGCTACAAACAGCAACTCTAATCTGAGTAGTTGACTCAGGAAACAGGAAGCACTCTGGAGAGTAAAGGCAGGAAGCCCAGACAAATGATTGAACATCAGGACACTCTGAACTACTAGTCCAATGCAGGAATGTAGGTTCACAAAGGGCGCAGAGCAAAAATGCCTTTGAAAGAAAATGTTCACCATGTATTCCCCCTAATTTTCCAAATCTGTACTCTGCCACTCTCTGAACACAAAAATAATATTTCACAGTATCACTGTTTTTACTGTATTTTGATCTAATAAATGCAGCCTTTCAGGGGTGCACATGAACTCAAGGTCACATGTTTCTGAATCAGCTACAAACAGCAACTCTAATCTGAGTAGTTGACTCAGGAAACAGGAAGCACTCTGGAGAGTAAAGGCAGGAAGCCCAGACAAATGATTGAACATCAGGACACTCTGAACTACTAGTCCAATGCAGGAATGTAGGTTCACAAAGGGCGCAGAGCAAAAATGCCTTTGAAAGAAAATCTTTCACCATGTATTCCCCCTAATTTTCCAAATCTGTACTCTGCCACTCTCTGAACACAATAGGATCATGTTTGAAGAAACTGAAGAAAATTGCACGAATCCTTCTTGGATTTTTCCACAAGTTCTCAACACACATTCCATCCCAAAAGAGGATGGGAATTTATCAGCAATCCATGATAATTCAGAGTTTCCTCACCCACTTGTATGACTGTGTAATATTATGTTCCAAGGCAGAAATCCAAGCAGTAGTGAGTAAATCCAGCCCCAGCCCTGGATCATATTAGTCACAAGAACTCCCTGAGGCCTAAAACCTCAGTGGAGTTGTGCATGTTCCTTACACCCCATTACAACACACACAAACTTACAAAAGTACAACCCTGTTGTCATTGCTTTGACTCATAGAAAAAAGCACATTACATTAATGCAGCCACCATGGAGACAAAAAAAAAGCATCATGCTTATTATATTAAACCAAAACATTTCTTTAGAATCACCCAAGACGGGCATGGAAGACTAACACGTTTTTGGTGTTTTTATACTAAGAACATCTGCAGCAGAGAAGGGCAAGGGCAAGATGAGTCACTTTTCCTGATTACAATACAAGAGAATGTGAAGACGGCACTCCATGTGTCGATCCTTGCTCTCATGTTTTCACAAATTCTCCAATGTAGGACCAGAAGAAAATTTCCTTAAATATACTACCCATAATGAGATTACACGTGACATCATCATCATCATCATCATCATCATGTTCTGGATGTGAATCACTTGAGCAGGTGCGGAGGGTCTCGGGCTGGGTTGGGTGCTGTGTAATGTTCCCTCTAATATTTGTTTAGCTAACTACTTCTGAACTACTTCTACTGGAAGACCGAACCTTCAGACACCTGAGCAGAAACACCTCATATCAGCCAACTTTGGTTTCCTGGCTGGAGTGGGATTTTGATGGCATGGGCTAAACATGCCCATATTTGAGGTTTTAAGGATCAGACGATTTATTTTTAATTTCGTGTAATGATAAGATATTGTGACTTTTTTTTGCAATAAAGACTGCTGTGCCTAGGTTCTGTTTTTTTTTTCCCTTCACTGCAACCACGCTGTGACAGTGATAAAGTGTTTTTATCACATTTTGTTTGATTGTTTTATTTTATACTACAAACTAATAACCAGCAACTAAAAACAACGATATAAATATATAGGCTAATTATTTAGGCTAAACATAACTAAATATAAGGTATTTCAAATATTAGTATTTAAAAGGATAGTTTACCCAAAATGTAAAATCTTTTTGTAATGTTCTCACCCTTCATTCCAAATGTGCATGACTTTCATCCAGTGCTTCACACTCCAGTCCAATAGGTGGTGGAAATTTTCACCTGTTACTTCTGGTGTTTTAGGGTGTTTTCACACTTGGGTCCTCTTTAAAAGAACCGAACCCAGACCCCTTTAAGTGAAAAAGGACCCAGTTTTCTTTATGTTCACACTGTCTGTTCCTGAAAGAGGACTCAGATCCTTTTTTTGGTCCACTTAAGCAGTAATGGTGTCTCAGACCTCTTTGTGTTCAGACTGTTGCTTTTTGGATATAGTCCAGTTCAGAGTTTGATGGCTGACCCTATGGCCTCCAAAATTATACCCTATTCACTTACAATGTATGTGCCTCACTAACCAATAGATTTGTTTGTAAAGATAATCGTTGTTTTTGTTATTGTGTTGTTAGTATTATTATTTTGTAAAACAATATTGCTACAGATAGCCTACCGTTGAATGAGCTTATACCTTTGAACATGGAATATTTCTCTACGTTTATCTTTTGCACAAAAATATTTTTTTGTATAAGTTTTGTACACCTTTGTAAAAAAAAAACATTTATTTTGAACTGTTTTCCTTGTTTATGTAATTATGTTTATTTTATAGCACATTGAAGACATTGTGGAAAAAAATTGAAAAAATTTAAATAAATAAAAGAAAATATATTAAACAGCTTAAAATTTTTCAGGTACAGTATATCCTTAAAAGCAGCATTCAAGTATGGAACAATCAAATGTAAAAAAAATAAAACTGATTATTATTCATAGTATGAATAATATAAATTCTACTGATTGTCATATCAGGCTGTTGTACTACTAGCTACAGTAATGCACAGATCAATATATTGATACACATGCGATTTCTTTCCCAGATGTTTACATTCGATTGAGACAAAACCAACTGTGTTTATGTGAACTATGGATGTTTTTGACAGTTTAAACATAATAGACGCTAAAGAGAGTGTAGTTTAGTACCCCGCCGGGATGTGCGTGCTCGCAGAATCATATGTAGCACAGCCGTGTCTCTCTTGGAATCGGTTGAAATTTAAATAAACGAGTGTACGTTGTGAGTGAATAATTTGTAGAGATCTGACAGAAGAAGCAGCCATTATGAACAGCTGATTTGTACGGAGACATCCGATGACCAAACTACAACGGAATTCGCAAATGGAAAAATCAAGTGAGCCCGGGCCGATTTGCATTCATAATGCATGTTTTTAGCGAACCGTACCTTTAGCCGAAAGCGAACCGTACTCAGACCACCTCCCGAGATGGTCTCGGTTCGGTTCGCGTCTGAGGGGTTCGCTTATGATGGGCCAAAAATGCGCCATTGGTTTGGGATTACTCACCGCTGACTGGATGAGACATCTGTCAATCAAAAAATACGGGGTGTTTATTTACATTGAGTTAAAAGCGGCTGTAAAACATCAGCTCCAGTGGTGCAGATGGATAAGTGCTTGATGTTGGCTTTTTGACTCGATCGACCCGGGTTCGATCCCTCCTTTTGCCAAACTTTTTTCTCCCTTTTCAAATCTCGTATCACATCGTAAAGGCATTTATTTTCAATAAAAATTAAGGAAATAATCAAAAAGTTGAAAATAAACTATGGGGTAGGGTTAGGGTAGGTGTAGGGAGGGCTTTATTGTACCAATAAGGTGGCATCCATTTAATAATTAAAAGTAAAATTTACAATCAATACGTTATTATTGCATACTGTTTTATAATGTACTACAATACTGAAGTGCAGATAATTGCCACTATTTGCAACAAGTAGTATACTTGATAGTAGAAATCCTGCTATTTTAACATAGTGTAAATAGGTATTTGCACTTAGTGTAAATAGCATATTGCTAAAAAATACTGCTATTTTCACTTAGTGTAAATATAATTTATTGCTAATACGAGATTTGAAAAGGGAGGAAAAAAAAGTTTGGCAAAAGACGGGATCGAACCTGTGTCGATTGCGTTAAAAAGTCAAGGGCAAGCACTTATCCATCTGCGCCACTGAAGCTGATGATTTATAGCTACTTTTAACTAAATGTAAATAGACACCGTGTATACGTTGATTGACAGATATCTCGTCCAGTCAGCGGTGAGTAATCCCAAACCAGTGGTGCTGTCTTAAACTATACCTACCTTTTCCGGGTTGTCTGATTTGTCGTTGTGCTTTCTGACTTGTTATAATGTTTTCTGAATTGTTGTTGTACTTTCTGAATTGTTATTTTGTTTTTTAGACTTGAATTTGCGTTTGTAATTTGTTACTTTCTTTTCAGAATTGTGATCTGCTTTGCACTTCACGGCCACCGTAGTAAAATGATCTTTTATGACACCTACTGGACTGGAGTGTCAAGCGCTGCATGGCTCACAGGAAATCAATGGTGGCAGTCATGATTGTACTGTAAAATTGCTTAAAAATTACTACTTTTCACCAAAACTATAAAATTGTTAGTGAGCCACATTTACTTTTTTGTTGACACTCTTGGGTGTTTTATTAAGTATTAAAAATAAGTCACAATGTTCTGCCATTTTATTGAATTCATATTTGTGTTCCACAGAAGAAAGCAAGTCATAGAGGTTCGACATTAGGGTGAGAACGTGATGAGAGAATGTTAATTTCGAAGTAAAATATTTGTTTATATTGGCCTTACGTTGCTGTTATTTTTCTATCAAGGTCTCAATCTTGAGTAAGGCAGGATGCAGAGTCATGGGCATCAGAACCATAGTATGTGGGTGGGACAAGACCCATCCACTTTTTAAGACCAATGCTACTGGACCCACTCACTCACTCTAATTCAGCACATATGTCTATTCACTTTTCAGAGCACCGTCAGTCAAATTCATTCACTTGAGGAATGCCCAAATAAATTAAACTCCATTCCGTGTTTTAGCTACAGCCTTGACTTCCACGCTGCTGCTTCCTCAAATCCATTCCACTTGGCTTATTCAGAGTCCATATAAATAAAACTCCATTCCATATTTTCACTACTCATGCCTGCTGCACTCCCGCGACACAGCAAGGTAAACAATGCATCTTAGCATATCTGCTGCTCAGTTGGGTCTGACCGTGTGCTCACATACTGTCACTAGACAAGCTGGTATTTAAGTGAATGTTCATAATTTTTTGTTCAAAACAACTAACTAGACTTTTGTTGCTGTGTTAATTTTTGGGAAACCTTGCCAGGTATGCGGTAACCGTTTTAGGCTATAAAAGCAATTGTTTAATTAAAAGGCACCAGAATACAGGAAACGGCATCTACTCCAGTAAAAAAATTTCTGGGGAGGACCCACCCAGATTTGTATTAATTATAATTTTTTTGCTTCCAACGCCCATGTGCAGAGTCAAGAAAACGATGGCCACACGAACGCAGTTATTTTTAAAACCACAGCTTTTTCTACATGGTTAGGCCATTTGTCAACACGCAAATGCAGCACCAGTTCACTGAAACCGAACATTTTTGAAAACATCTGCCAGGGTGTAGATTTTCAAAAACTCCGGTTGCAGTGTTATCGTGTAGACAGCGAAACCGGAGTTTTTGGCTTGTGACGTCGGAGCCTGCGCTGTTGTCTCCGCCTACTGGAAACTTTTTCAGGCTTCTGATTGGCCAACATGGCTTTACGGTTGAGATTATATCGCCACCTGTTGGTTTGGCATGCTCTTGACAGTGCTTCATAGCATGCGTTTGCGTTTCATATGGACGGAGATTTTTTTAAAAACGGAAGAACGTAAAACTCAGTTTATAAAAATACCCATGTACGTGTGGACATTGTATATGATTCAGTACTTGTCTCAGGATATAATCAGCAATATTTACGCTGTTTAATTGTTATACAGTAGGGTTGTCCCAGACTAAAGACTTTTATCATCGACTAGTAGTCATACATTTAAGTCATTAGTCGACTAATCACACGTTTATTAATTTAATTATTTAAAGACTCATAATGGTTTAGTCCCCCACCCCTAGTATATATTTGATATATAGCTTATTCCATGCTCAAGTGCATACATAAAGTTAGCAGAAAAGCACAGGCAAATGTAATGACTATGAATTTGTCATAAAAAATATTTTAATTATTTGTTATAAACTAGTGTTTCCTGAGTCGGTGTTGGCTTCAAAGATGTTCAAAGTTTTGGTTTATTTTTGTGATGTGCTCCAGTTCATGGAAACAGAGACAGAAGAAAGCACTGAAGTCTGCACAGAAGCAGCGTCAGAAGTGCATGGCTGGAGTGATCATGGGCAGTGTGAGGTCTAAACCTAACCGTTACTGA
Organism: Sinocyclocheilus grahami; assembly: GCF_001515645.1. Lineage (NCBI taxonomy): Eukaryota > Metazoa > Chordata > Actinopteri > Cypriniformes > Cyprinidae > Sinocyclocheilus > Sinocyclocheilus grahami. Next base: position 686,997 of record NW_015505867.1, read on the forward strand.
GTAGCTCTCACCAACCCTCACTGTTTTTCCATCATTGGGAAGGCACAACAACTATGGATGTATTTACATAAGGGTGAGACTGATGCCAGAAGACTTGGCATTTACAAGATGAAAATACTTGTTTGTCCATTACGCAATTACTGTATAATGACTTGGAACTGTTGTTTAAACTTCTATTCGTTTATTTGACATCTCAGTTAGTCTTGTGCCATTTGGATACTATGATATTCACACTGAGAGATATCTCATTAGGAATAGCGTCATTGGTGATGTGCAGATCCATACTAAGTAAACAGTGGGCAACATCTAACGGACTCAAAGAATCAGATACAATTCTTCGGTTAGACGTTTTGGCTGAGGGTAGAAAATATTTCAGCATGATGAAAGGGATACATTTCATGAAGATCTGAACTTGAGAGCGACCTCAGACGTCTGTACCTACCCAGAGCTTTGCCCAGCACACTGTCTTTGGCTTTAAAAGGTAAATGTGAGCTTCATTCTCTCAACTTCCCCTAATGGGTGCCAGTAAACACACAGACACAAAGACAGACTGAATGAGAGAGAGAGAGACCGAGTTGGAGAAATCGAGTGTGAGGAAGTCCAGACCTCCATGAACAAAATGCCAACAACTGTACAAAATTATACACACATTTAGATCCATATACAGTCATGCTGGGCTCTAGGGGTCCACTGAGTTTCAAAATAAAACCAATTAAAACTCGGTTCCCACGATTTTCTGAATTCACAATGCATTGAATGTTTCACATTTACATATTTTGCTGATGGTGTTTATGTGTCATTAAGAGGGCTAATATAGTAAAAAAAAAAAAACTAAACAGAAATTGAAAGCATCTACGCTATTAATGGCTGCCGTGCAAAAAAACCCCAACATAAATATCAATCTGGTCGGGGTGCTTAATCTCCATCGGGAGCACTCAGGAAAGTCCTCTAACAAAAAATGATGGGAAATAAGGCTAAAAAAGTGACTTTTCCCCTTTAAAACACAAACAAATAAACATTCTTAAGACCAGAATGTGCAGGTCAGTGTGCTTGGATGATGGGAAAATCCTCCTGGATCTGATTCCAGTTGAGTCTCTTCTGAGCGTTAGGCCAAAGGTTACGGGTCAAAGGTAGTGTAATGACTGGTCACAGATTGAACTGAACTTTGTGCTTCTTGTTTTCATTCAACTTAGTCCACAGACTACAGCTCACAGGCACAGTTCTTTTATCAGAACATTTATCAAGTTTTGATTGTTAAATTCTGTGATTTTATTTTATACAGTAACTAAATACACACATCTAACAAATATTTAGATATGATAATAATGGTATTTAAAGATTAGTTATGGGTGCTTTTGAAGAACTGCTTCAAAAGCTTTGCAAATCATTTGTTGTACATACACAGCATGTATCAAACACTTGATTACATGATTTCAGTAAACAAGGTTTTGTTACATCATAACTTTTACAAAATGCTTCGAAATTTCAATGGTTCGCCAGTGGGTCTCTGTGAACCTATGAATCACTTAGATCGTCCCCCACCCCGCCTATTACTTCTAAATTATGATGTTTTTCTAGGAAAAAATCTTGATGACATTATTAGTGGACCTCAGAGAACAGTACAAAAAAAAAAAAAAAAGGCAGACCCTTTAAAAAAATGTCCTGGCTCTTCCAAGCTTGGAAGATTTATGTACTTTATTTTGCTTCAAAGTCTCGACCACCATTCACTGCCATTATATAGCTTGGAAGAGCCAGGACATTTTTAAAATTATAACTCTGATTATACTCGTCTGAAAGAAGAAAGTCATATACACCTAGAATGGCTTGAGGGTGAGTAAATCATGGGGTAGTTTTCATTTTTGGGTAAACTATACCTTTAAATAATGGGTAATGCAGAAACAATTGAGCAGGGTACTCCATGATTATTGGCCAACTAAGAAGGACATTGGAGCAGTTGATTGATAGGACAGATATGCATTACTTTTTTATTTTACAATGTTTATGTAAATAAATAGCACATTTTATCTGAATATTTTAATATGTTCTCATAATCACAAAGGCCTAGCTGAATGACATGAACACAGGTGTATCTGGAGCAGTACACCTCTCCATACACCCCTAAATTGTAGACATATTCTGGAATTCACTATCTGGATATGTGGCTTTGACTGTTCAATTAAGAGCCGGTGCAAGACTTCCATACATGGTGTTCTGACAAAGAGATAATGCATTAATGCATTCTATGCTAAACACTACAGTTGCTTCATGTCACTAAATGTTTCATGTTCCTCTGGAGGTATATTTGGAGACCATGTCTCAGTTGGAGGTTGTAGTTCATTTAACCTCCCACTCGAGCTGATTTTATTTAGTCTATGACTAATCTTCACAGTGAAATATCTCCGGTCCTTGGGAAAAGCGATAGTCCAAATACACATGAGGCTCTGGGGCTGCTTCACACAGATGCAGCACATATACCCCCGGTCCCTTCTTTAATAGGCACTCTCTATTTTTCCCCCCCAGTATTTACACAGTGTTGCTGACTGGGCTAAAGGACTAGAGAGGTTGCCATGGTTCATTCTGTTGGTTTAGTAACAGATATCTCCCTTAAGGAAGGCAAGAATCTAAATAGGATGGTGGAGAGATAGATAGAGAGAGAGAGGCACTAAGTGGGTGTCTGATAATGTCCAAATGTTAAGTGTCATCCTTGTGTAAAACCATGTTTAAGCAAAACATTTACAGTGGGCCAAAAAAATATGTGTACAATTTCAATGTTATGAATGCCGTTGCATTAAAAACGAGTATGTTATTTAACATTGCATATATGTAATTAGCCCATAGAGAAGGCCTTCAGATGAAAAATGTAAAAACAATAATTTTGACCTATATACTCTATACCCGGTAGGTAAGATTTTTAAATTGTTTTTGAAAGATGTCTCTTATTCTCACAAAAGCTGTATTTATTTGATTAAAAATACAGTAAAAACAGTAATGTTGTGAAATAACAATATTTCAATTTTGTGGAATCTGTGATACATTTTTTTTTCCAGAATTCTTTGTTGAATAGAAAGTAAAAAAGAACAGCATTTATTTAAAATAGAAATCTTTCGAACGTTAATGTCCTATGTGATGTAAATGTCTTTATTGTCACTGTTGACAAATTTCATATGTATACAATACAATTATGAAATATTTAATTTAATATATTTAAGGTTAAAACACAAAGACTAATTGAGTTAAGTGTCTCAGTGATCCACTCTGTTTCTCTTGGACCTGGTCCTTATAACAACATTCAGAAGGGACAGAGCCTGGGGCAAGCAGTGGGTGAACTGACCTTAAGTAAAAAACAGCAGCATCAACACACAAACCGACATCTGTAGACCGCATTTAGGGAACCATTTGTCAACAGTATTATTCAAAATGTCTCAATGACACTTTCCAGCCATAACAAATCATTTGACATACTCCTGATAACTGGCTTGGGCTCAGAGGATGCATTCTGCACAGATCAGCTACACTGGGATCCCGTTGTTTATTATACTTTTAATGTGTTTAGATTTGGCTGTAATTGGTCCAGACACATCATCGTTTGGTCTCTGGGCCACGTGTTGCTGCACGTGCCTCACACTGCGCTAAGTATTTCAATCCAGAGCTAAAGAAAGAGGACATGAAATATATTACAGTAAACAATGCAACATGTAAAGACTGAGACTGTGGCTGAAATATTTTCCTCCCATCGGTTTTGGTTAATTTTTTTTCCCAGATGACATTTGTTTACATGTTTTTTTTCCCTATTAGCATGTCTACATGAGTGCATGAGACGTTGTCTGCGTTTCATGTGTGTTGGGAGGTCTGCTTGGGCCCCCACTTTTTGAGGAGGTGCTTGTAGCCAGAGGCACCTGCCATTACCTCAAGATTCAGGAATGAGCCCTCCGAGGCTCAGCACATGAGTGCAGACAGGATCCAGCTGTGATGTAAGTGAGAATGAGGCTGTGGACCTGTGCTATAGGAAGAACTAAACCACTTCAACCAGATAATCAATAACATTACGAACCCTTTACTTTTCACATCCTAACAGACATGCCCATGGGATTCAGAGCCCTGGTTTATAAAATCAAACACCTCTTGAACTGGAAATATCAAGTTTCCTTTGAGGAAACCATGACATGTTTATGTCACTTTGGGTAACATGTTGTTTTCATCTTTAGACTGATGGAGTGATGATAGCTACAGTACCACACATTTTTACTGTGTTTGGGTGGCAAACATTTTAATTTGTGTTACTTTTTTTCTACAATGGTAATTTTAAGTAAAATACAAGTTGCTTAAAGGAATATTCAGAGTTTAATACAAGTTAGGCTAGTTCAACAGCATTTGTGACATAATTTTGATGACCAAAAAAATATATTTTAACTCATCTCTCGCAACAAATGCTGTTGATTGAGCTCAAAGAGGTAGCTCACCAAAACATGAACAAACTTCAATGATTCTGCAAGCATTCTGAAGCGTGTTTGAGCTTCTGTTTACCATATTTGATGTGGTCTATGCATGTGCATTAATCAAGGTTTATATGTGAATAAAAGCCTAAGCCTGTTCATCATATAAAGTGATTGTATCTCTTCAGAAGTCGCGGACCACTCGATTCATTTGGATTACTTTTACCATGTCTTTAAGAACATTTCAATGGATGGACAAAAACAATGAGAGAATATTTAAAATATCTTCATTTGTGATTCTAAGATGAACAAAAGTATTATGGGTTTGGAACAACATGAAGGATAGTAAATTATGAGATAATTCAAATTTTTCTGGCATGAAACTCTAGATGGCGAAGTCCAATAGGTCTAACTCAATCTGACCTAATGACATCATTATCACATGGCACAGCTGATTGGTTCTCTTCTGTATCGGTAGCCAATGAGCTCGCTGCTCAACATTCAAATATATGACTAGTGCTTGCCGTAGCAGTTACAGCTTGCTTCAGAACAGCGAAATCAACATCTAAGATAAGTGAATGCTCTTCTAATCCATATTGCTGTGTGTATTGTGGGGTCTGCCTAATCAAGTTTAAACTAAGTGTCATGTTAGCAGTTTGCATTGTATGCAGGAACGAATATTAAGCATATTAGCAGCTGGAGCAAAACGCAGTTTAGAGCATATGTAATCGCTGAGGACACACCGATTGTAACAGACATGAAACAGGTTAAATGAAATGAGCATTCGCAGTCATATCAATGACAGTGTTGCGGGAGACACTGAAGATCACTATCTATGGCTGTAACCGTTAGTTCTGAGTGAAATGCATTATGGGTAGTGTAGTTCGGAGAAACGTGTTCGTGCGACATGTGCTCTCGCTGTGCTGTGTAATTCAGAAACGGAGAAAGAACATTTATATTCTGCTTTTATTTCAGTTCATTCAGGTCAGTCCACCCAGGGGTTTTGTGCACTGTAACTTTGACAACTTTTATCTGCACGAGAGAGTAAAATGGCATGCATTGGCTAACTTTGTCCATCTCATCATTGCACGAACATGAATTAACAAGCTGTTACACGGCCGCTGGGACTGATGAAGTGGAAAAGGTAACCGCAGTTATCAAATTATGATATTTGCTCAGGTGGGTGCTGGGGTCTTATCTATCGGGTTGCAATGTATATCCATTTTGTTAATTAAACATTTCACAGAGTGCACGTCTAATTAGAGTTAAGCCAGTCAGCGTGGTAGCCAATGCTCACATAGTCACAGCCCACTATTGTTAAGTCGGTCGGCGTGGTAGCCCAGGCACACATAGATAGTAATACATGCGGTTCACATGGCTCTTCGGAGCAGCAGCAGTACATATGTCTTGGCGATATATCTGCTTGTTGGGGGTTTTTTTGTTCTTGTTTTGGCTTGTATTGTCCCTTCCATGTCTCCTGCTTTGTGGGGGGTTATTTCATGTATGTTATATTTGCAGCAGCAATATTTTTTACATGCTCACAGCAGCATGTCGTGGATATATTGGCAGTAGCAAGTCTCTGTACTTGCTCTGCCGCAGCAGCGTAGCAGATCTATTCCACCAAGACCAATTACATTAACATTATCATGTACCCAATCCCTCCCGAGAGTTGTCATGACAGAACTATACCCTGCAAACAAGCCTGCAGGCCCCTGAGAATTTGCTCATTGGCAAAACGTTGGCCCCTTAGCGCTGGCCCTGCACGGGCAGCCCTCACTTAGCTCCCAGGAAGCCCTCGCTATGCCCACACAAGGCCCGCACTATTAATCTACAACAATACATATGTTTCACTTTAAATACTTTCCAGCTACTATAACTTAAGTCTTTGGGAAAAACAGTTATTATACATCTGAAATGGATGCAGTCACCACATAACTAATGTCTGTATTGTTACAAATGTACAGTAATCAAAGGGATTTCAAATAAATGTATTAAATAGAAAACATTCAGTTCAGATTAATACAGCTACATATAGCCAAAAATGTAAATACACAAAAGTAAAAAAAAACAAAGCAATGTAAAACTGTAGGATTTCGTCATGTGAAAGTTGATGTGTGCGAAAGTCTTATCTGTAGTACATCAATGTCCAAACACTCTCCGTAGCTGATGTTGACTGATAGCAAATTAATAATCCAACCTCTCGTAATGAAAACACGCCACAGCTCTCAAACTCTAGACTCTTCCTAACCAGGAACAGTCAAAAAAACTCCACACTATGGTCCCACGTCGAAAAGAACTTTAAATCCATATTCATACTGGACCATGATGTGGTAACCTCACCAATAAAGAGTCCTTCTAAAATGCATACAAATACACTTTCTTAAACTCTTAGCGTCAATCCAAACATAGGCCATACATACATACATGTAACATCTCTGCAAAAAACATCAGCAATGCACACTTAAAAACAACAACTCCTTACTTTAGACTGGGCTTGAACAGTCTAAAGTAAGACACATTTCCCAACCAGGACACAGCACAATGTGCTCAGCAGGTGAGCCATGCTTTTGATTCGGTGTGCCATGTGCTCATGTCAATTGTCTTGACCCCTCCCATCTTGTTACCTGATTATTAGTTAATTTGTCCCACATGTGATCCCTCATTACCCTCCTCATTTGCTCTCCATTTATTCTCCTTGTGTTTGCAGTCGTTCGTCATGGTCAATCCCTGGATGTGTCCAGATCCTGCCTTGCCTTGCCTTGCCTTGCCTTGCCTTGCCTTGCCTTGCCTTGCCTTGTCTTGCCTTGCCAGCCCGTTTTTCCCCCACGGGGTAGTTTGTGTTTCTGTTTGTTTATTTTTATTACCAATTAAAACCCCTGTTTCTGCAGTACTGAGTCCTCGCCTCATCCCTCTACCTGGACCCTTGACAGATATTGCTAACTCCCTCTACCCACGTGGCTTTACTTAAGGAAACCTAAAACACCCTAGCAAAAAAAAAATTAAAAGCCTTATTAAAAAGGCTTGTGTCTGTTACACCTCAAATATGGCAAACTGGGCCATCATAGGATTAATGTGGACAGTCCGCTAGTGTGGCCTGCTCACAGAGAGCCTGCGGTAAGCCCAAAGCTGTGGGCCTCACCTGGGCAAGCCCGCACTGGGCCTGTTTAGGTTTGGTGTGGGCTGGCCCTAGCCAGTGGTGTATAAAGTACCTGAAAGCCATACTCAAGTAAAAGTACAGATATCTTACCAGAAAATGACTTTGGTAGAAGTTGAAGTCACCGTTTAGAATATTACTTGAGTAAAATTCTTAAAGTATGTGATATTTATTGTACTTAAGTACGAAAAGTATTTTTAAAATCTTAAATGTACTTTTAAGTATTGAAAGCAAAAGTACAAGTAAATGCAGAATGGAAAAGAAGCAAATGTATGTATATGTTCATACACGGCTTGAGTAGCAAGATTGTGTTCAGTTTTAACACGTTCTTCCATTTTGTAATTTTTGGTAATCTTGGGTAAACTTCATCCAGTAGTGTCTTTCATTCCAACATAAGAAAACATTACTGGAATCTGCATCTGAAATGGCATTTAGATGTATTTACACAATTTATGTATCTCAGAGGGGACATGGATGCATAAATAGGCCTAATGTTTTGTTTTTAACGTAAAACGTTGAATACTGATATATTTGAAATAATTTAAAATTTGAAAAAAATAGTCAAAATGTGAAATTAAAACCGCCAGTAGGGGACAGCAAGTGACTGTTAATGAGTGAATCATTGAGATTCAACCGATTCATTCAAATGACTGATTCATTCAGAAACAAAGCATTCGACTGTGTTAATGAGTGAATCACTGAATCATTTTTATCAACCGATTTGTTCAAAAAGCTGATTCATTCAATAAGTAAACACGTCCATTGCTCAGAGATGCAAAACAGTGCTGTGATCTTTGTTTGGAACTATTTTCGTTAGCAAAATTTAGCAAAAACAAGCAATATTATGTCTAAAATGTAAGTCACTTATTGCTTTACTGAACTTGAATAAAATGATTATTAAATGGGTTCATGCTGATATCTGTAGAAAAACGGTACTCTTTGTGTGATATAGATTAAGTTAACTATATTAAATTAAAGAAGCATTTTTGCTGTCTACAATTTAGAATGCCTGGAATTGAGTTTTAAAGCAGCACTATGTAACTTTTGGTGCTCTAGCGGTTAATAAACAGAACTGCACACATCCCGCGGAAGAACATTCCAACCGGAGCTACTTCTCTAAGTTTGTCTATGGTGATTCACGCAGGTATGTGTTACTCCGCAACGGTGACGACCCGACCAGGCTACAATAGTCCAAATATAAGCACTTATTATAAGTGTACCGTAGTGATTCGGATTAAGACAAAAACGCAGTTTGGAAGATGAATTCATGATGTACTCATTATATACATTTGGCAAATTTTGAACACAGAAAAAGTTACATAGTGCTGCTTTTAATAGACTAATAAATCAATGTGCGTGCACTCTGTGTGTGTGATCTGGTGATATAGCCTGCTTGATAATGTCAGATCGCACATCATTACAACAACATATTATCGCAGAAGATATAGCCTACTGTATATCGCACACCCCAGACTCAACTTGAGTGGAAAATTAATCATCCGCGGTTGTGCACGCACTTGTTTGCACGTGAGCAAAGGTGTTTTTAGGAGTCTAACTTGCAAGCGCCAGATCACTGATTCCTTTGTTTCTCCAGCGCTCGCCGATGTCTTCAACTCATGACTTCTGACTATTTTGTAGTAAGTGTAGGATATCAGACCGAATCAGACAATCTAAGATTTGGTCAAAACCGAGTTGAGGCACGAGGAGTCACAAAAATTCCACAGAGGCCCAAGACAACAGGATGTCATAAATCAGGCATTAGCCCTCTGAAGCAAGCCTAAACCTAAACCCCTGTCACAGAACAGTTTTCAACATTAACACAAAAGAACACTTATTGCCAAGTCCAAGGAGATTGTCAATTTTGGGGGCAAGTTATCAAGAATAATGGTCAAAAGAGATGCACAGCGTGACCGCCACATGGAAACATGTGACAGTGATCACAAGCTTCAAATTGACTTCCTCCACTTTACGACAAGAACAGAGAGACTAAAATTCCTTAGACATTTTAATCTCTGGTCTTCATACATTCACAGAATGGCACGGAAACTGCCTTTCCATGCACCTAAATGACACTAAAAGGACTGGTGACCAGCTAATAATTGCTATGCATAACTCCATATTATGTATCTAACCCACATGTTTAACCATCATGCCTTATTTATTGTGAATGTATTTTGAATAACTATTGAATAGTTTAAGAATTGCTATTGATGTTTAGTATGTGTGTGTTTGAGAATTCATGCTTGAAACGTTTCTTCCAATCAATACTTGGTCAAATGTATCATATTCTTATTATAAGAAATCATGTCCAAAATGTATACTCTACCAGAGCGGGAAAAACGCAGATTATGTGAATGATGAGATAACAGTTGATTTATGAATGGGAAGGAGAAACATTGCAACACCCCGAGCTACAATTGGTCGAAACACCATTTGGGTGTGTTAAACAGCCTGGTTTAAATACTCAGGACACCATCAAACTGTGCGCTTTTTGGTCTTTTGCCTTTTGCCTTTTTGCGGGTCTGACTTTTTGTGTCTAGCTTTTAGCCATGCGGCTTTTAGCTTTTTCACTCCTAGTCATGCTTCTTTAGTTTTGAGCGTGGTCTGGCTTACACGCCAGCTCCTCCAAAACCATGAGAGGAAACGCCACCTGGTCTCGTCAAACTTTACATCTATTTCTATTTCTTTAGTTTGTTTTATTTTCCGTTGAGAGTTTCGTGTTCTGAGTTAAGCCTAACGTCGCATCTCCGAAGAGTGCTGTCTACCCTTCAACTGCAGACTACAGCTCCGCGTCGCCAGCCAACGCCCAATCACTGGCTTCCCAAGACTGAACCTCCAGCCAATCAGCAACCTCGGGAAACCCCTTTCGGCAACCAGACAAGGAAGGGAACCCCGCACACAGGAACGCAAGTACCTCCAGATCCTAGCTGAACTGATGCATTTAATATACATTTTAACCTAATTGAGGAACTCAAGGCTAGGGTTAATTAAGTGATTGATGGTTGTTCAGATCTATACAATGGCACATATTGCTGTAACTTGGGATTTCACATTTTCATTCTCTTAAACTAATTATTTTCCTCACTTTCTCTCTTTCTGCAACTTGTGTGTGAATGCGTGTGTTAGATTAGTTTATATGTCTTAGATTTATCCAATAAAGCCTTATTTATATGGAAAAGAGAAGTATCTTGGGTTTTGTGCTCACAAGTTAATGTCTTAATCTGCCGATCTTGTTACTGTGCTAATTAATAGTGTTTTCACTATATTTTGGATATAGATATCCATTGCAGAATTGATGTCATACGGCTCGTTCACTGAATCGCTGGCCGTCTCAGTGATCAGCCGTAAAACAGTGATTCTGTCCTAATTCCCTTGCATATTAATGGTGGAGTTCCCTTTAAAATCTTAAATGATTCCCTTTGAGCTAAATTATTGACCTGTTTCCCTTACATAAGTAACGAATATGCTTCAGGGAAATGTATCGGAGTAAAAGTAAAAGTTGGCTGAAATATAAAAACACAAGTAAAGAACATATACTCCCAAAAAATAATTAAGTAATATATTATTACTTCATTACATTACACCAGTGATTAGTGGCATTAGAACAGAAATGCATGATTGTTCATTACTTGGACAAACAGGTAGTCCCACCCCCAAAGTTATACCAATAGAAAAAAACTCTATAGACACCTATAAGCCGTATTAAAACAGAGTGTTATGTGTTGATTATGTTCATTCAGTAGCTCAGCATGCTTTATGACCTGTCACCCACTCCAGTCCCAGTTGTGCTAAAACACTGCTCACCAGCAGACCAACTAGCCAACCAGGGCAGAGCTCCAAACATGGGTGGACTGAAGGCCTGCAGCTTGATTCAGTTGACTAAAGGAAATTTTTACACACAATACAATAGTCAATTGAGGGAAAGGATCCATTGCTGATTATCCTGTCATTTTACTCCATCCACTCCATAATTTGTAGCTTTCAGAAGATGCCAGTATCATCAGCAAGATGTCATGATAAAAATGTGAATTGAGCGTTACCAGCTCGCAGCCATCGTTGAGGGGATCAGGGGGATTTGATAGGGAACATATGGCCAGTGTTGCTGAACTACCAGCTGCTGGACTCTTTTGTGTTGTAGCCTGGAATATTTAGTGCGCCTACTCATTGTATCTCTGTGTGTTGGAGATTTGAAAAAAAAAAATAATAATAAATATATATATATATATATATATATATTTTTTTTTACATGGATTTTCTTAATCCTTTTTAAGGCCTATTCACATTAAATACAAATTTTCAGCACAGATTCTCTATAAACTCTTTTGGCAGCAAGTCCATTTTGTAATTGGTGAATTGGCATACACTTTATTCAGGCATTTAAACTTTTTCCCCAATTAATTTTGTACTGAATTCAACAGGTTTTTAATATCTGACTATGCATTTTATATTACTACAGAGAGAGAATTTGATTGAGGTCGCTAAGAGTTTTTGATGTTTTTGTTTCTAATGCTCACCGAGAATACATTTATTTGATTTGATAAAAATCAATCATTTTATGTTGATTTTGAATTTCTTAGAAATGCAAGTGGTGTCCATTCCATGGTGTGTTTATCATTATGACATTTAATATGACATATGTAAGTGGACATGGAAGCAGAACATGTGTGCGTCAGAGCATGTGTGAGATTCATGGGCGGAAAGGGTCTGAGTAGAGAGAGAGAGAGAGAGAGAGACATAACATGATCTGATTCTATTCACTATGAAGTCATGAGAGACTGATCTGCTTCTTCCTGTCCAGAAATAGATTAATGTAAACTCCCGAAATGAGAGAGAGAGAAAAGGAGTGACTGCTATAACGGGGGAATAATCCCTCACCCTTGTTCAAATGTCATTGTATGCTGAAGAATTAAGATTTCCCTTCACCGGAAGTAAGGCCAGGGGTGTCAAATATACGCCCCACGGGCCAAATATGGCCAACAAAAGTGTCCAATCTGACCCATGGGATGATTTGAACAATAATCTGAAATGATTAATAAAACATTTTTTAGAAAATGAAAGTGCATTCGCTATACAATATTGTATTTTTTCATTTAATGCGGAACAAATTGCTCATTTATTTGTGTTGATCTTAAGCCTCGGGACACCTATCACATGCACGTTATAAAGCGGCATCAGAATATCGAGCAGCATGTGATGAGCATGTGGCCAATCCAACTGATGCTTGTGTGGCAAGTTACTTGTGATTTTAAACATGTCCAAAAGAAGAAGTTTGACCTGGAAGGGCGAATATTTCAGGTTCTGTGATATCAATGCAGAGCGGTATGTTTAATCACAGCCCATGGCTGTGGTAAAGCTGTGCCATATTAGACGACAATATGAGGCATACTGGACAGCTTAGAATGGAAAAAAAAATAAATGAGCTAGGGGTGTCCAATATTTATTGTCTACTATAATATCGTAATTGTTGTTTTAAGGATGTGAGAGCTGACATTATGTAACTCTCAAAACAAACAAAAACACATCCTGGGAGTCTTTTACTGCCGGAGGCTTTTAGAATGCAGTTATAATGTATTTCAAGCTATTGAGGCAAAAATGACCTGTAATAATAATAAATGGTTTTTGAGCAGCAAATCAGAATATTAGAATGATTTCTGAAGGATCATGTGACACTGAAGACTGGAGTAATGATGCTGAAAAAATCAGCTTTTAAATCACAGGAATAAATTACATTTTAAAATATATTCAAATAGAAAGCATTTTAAATAGTAAAAATATTTAACTATTACTGCTTTTACTGTATTTTGGATGAAATAAATGTAGGCTTGGTGAGCAGAAGAGAATCTTTAAAAAAAACTAAAATCTTACTGTTCAAAAACTTTTGACTGGTAGTGTATTTTAAAACAAGTTAGTCATCAATGGCAGGCGTGGCAATGGCACCCTGATCTGAGAGATGTAGGATGTTGATATGAGATATATCTTGGTCTTTTTTAGCGCACCTGTACCTAAGCAATAACGCTCTGTGTTCTTCACAGTGTAGACAGATAAGGTATTTAGGAAGATGTTTAGGATAAGACTGACTGACTGTGAATCACACCAAAGCAAGACTTCTTCTACAGGAAACGTGCCTGTCTGAGACAGGCAGGCAGATGTTTTGAACATACGTCAAACCTCATGTGCATCTTTTCAGTTGCCTTCAGCTTGATTCCTTTCAAGTCACTCGTGGTGATTACAGTTAGATCACTGTTTAGACTGCCCATTGAGTGGAAACTGCTGGTCTAAATCCTGTGTTGAGACTAACACAAAAAGCAGGGCCTTTAGTAAAACAGGGGCATCTTTATCATAAAGTCCAAGAAGACCACAGATATGTAAAATAGCCGGAAAAGAGGGTTTACTAGTCTACTGTGAATGTCATTATGGTATTTACTAGTCCCTTGTGACATATTTGACAAAAGCAATCATTATTTTTTTTAAATTTTTTTTTACATTCTAGTATATTGTGTTGTTTAAAGGAAACTGCACAAATCTATGCCATAAAACTATTCTGACCCTGATATTTTATTCTTTGACACTAACATGTAAATATAAATTACTGTTTGTCAAGACAGGGAAGGAACGTTTGTTCAAAACAACATGTTACATGTCCTTAGGGGAGACTAACCATCAAAGATGCAAAAACCCAAATGACTTGCTAACAGGAAAGAAGGAGAGGTCAGGATAAACATTCACCATTTGGAATTAGGTGATTACAGTTAGATCACTGTTTAGACTGCCCATTGAGTGGAAACTGCTGGTCTAAATCCTGTGTTGAGACTAACACAAAAAGCAGGGCCTTTAGTAAAACAGGGGCATCTTTATCATAAAGTCCAAGAAGACCACAGATATGTAAAATAGCCGGAAAAGAGGGTTTACTAGTCTACTGTGAATGTCATTATGGTATTTACTAGTCCCTTGTGACATATTTGACAAAAGCAATCATTATTTTTTTAAAATTTTTTTTTACATTCTAGTATATTGTGTTGTTTAAAGGAAACTGCACAAATCTATGCCATAAAACTATTCTGACCCTGATATTTTATTCTTTGACACTAACATGTAAATATAAATTACTGTTTGTCAAGACAGGGAAGGAACGTTTGTTCAAAACAACATGTTACATGTCCTTAGGGGAGACTAACCATCAAAGATGCAAAAACACAAATGACTTGCTAACAGGAAAGAAGGAGAGGTCAGGATAAACATTCACCATTTGGAATTTTTTTTATGGGCACTTTTTCAATGAAGTTGTCAGGGTCTGTGTTTCCAGTGAAACAACAATTTACTGCTTATATGGTTGGTACTAACAGGGTTTTGGCCAATCTGTTCTTCTGAAAGTTGGAAAAAGCCTTCAAGTTATTCAGGCTGTATGTAGTTTGCATACTTATGCATTTTAAAGACATATTCAAGGTCTGAAGGTTATAAGGCGGGTGTAGATATATAGATAGTCTCTTGTATGAGGGTTCAATGCTTTTCTTTATCAATGAGAGTAATTACAGCTGTTTAGATTGCACAAATACCACCCACCCCAAAAAATAAATAAAATAAAAATCTGTTCCCAGTTGCATCTTGTGCTTGTGCTTCTTTCTGCCTACAATGCTTCTTTTGTTTATGTGTGCTCTTTAAATTTAAAACGACTCCAAGACTCCACCGCTGAATATGGAAAGGGCACAGGCAAAGTGGAAGATGGTGATATTTAAAGGGGAAAAAAATGCTTTGAGCTGAATAAAAAAAGAAGAAGAGTCTCTTTCATTATGGAGGCATGATGAAATGAAGATGGAATTCAGAATTATTATAGTGAGGTTTGTCTGAAAGAGGGAAACTTCCATAGTATTACAAGTGATCTCGAAATAATAATAAAACAAATCTGCTTGCATTACCTATAAGGCATGCTTGTTTCTTGCTGGCTGAATGAATCCGTAGTCTTCAACATTAATCCATTTTAACTGTAGTGAGAGTAAAGGCATGGACTAGGGCAAGGGTGTCCGAACTCTGTTCTGGAGGGCCAATGTCTTGCAGAGTTTAGCTCCAACTTGCCTCAGCACACCTGCCTGGAAGTTTCTAGTATGCATATAAGACCTTGGTTAGCTGGTTCATATGTGTTTAATTGTGGTTGGAGCTGAACTCTGCTGGACAGTGGCCCTAGAGGAGCGGGACTGGACACCACTAAACTAGGGTGTGTGTGATGTAATGGACACTGACAGCAAACAAGTAAACAGATGCTTGTAGTGAGACACTGGGAATTCAGGAGCTCTACAGCATCCTCTCTCTCACACAGACACACGGATGTCTATGAAAGGAGATGCAGGATGCACAACTTCTTTACACCAAACGTGGATCCATTTATAGAGAATACATTTTTTACCCAGCACCCAAAAAAGACAGGCAAGAGGAACTGTTAAAGCATTAAAGCAGAAAAAAACAGAAAAACAAAACCCTCCATGATTCAGCTAAGCTGCACCGTGCCAGTACAGTTACATTCATAAAATTTGTTAGACAAGAAAATGTGCTTACTCTGAACCACTGGATGATCCTTTAAGATGCATTTGATTTATTTTTTTTTACTGCTAAAAGTGCCGCTGTGCATAAATCTAAATCAACAGTATATTACAGATGTATTATTTAATTCAATAAAAAAATATTTAACGTTTTATTAGGCCCACGAAATAATTTCAAATATCCAGTTTCTCTGGCCAAAAAATATAGCTCTCAACTTAAGAGTTACTAACAAAATGGTCCTGTCATTATAACACATATTAGTTTCACATTTATATCCCACTGGCCTCACATGTCAAGGCCAGGCAGAGGAGGGACACAAGAGATCCAGTGGGAGACATGAACTGTGTCCAGACATCTGTGAGGCTGTTTTTGCCTATAAACATCATTCATGAACATATACATCAAACTGGAATTATTATAGTGAGGTTTGTCTGAAAGAGGGAAACTTCCATAGTATTACAAGTGATCTCGAAATAATAATAAAACAAATCTGCTTGCATTACCTATAAGGCATGCTTGTTTCTTGCTGGCTGAATGAATCCGTAGTCTTCAACATTAATCCATTTTAACTGTAGTGAGAGTAAAGGCATGGACTAGGGCAAGGGTGTCCGAACTCTGTTCTGGAGGGCCAATGTCTTGCAGAGTTTAGCTCCAACTTGCCTCAGCACACCTGCCTGGAAGTTTCTAGTATGCATATAAGACCTTGGTTAGCTGGTTCATATGTGTTTAATTGTGGTTGGAGCTGAACTCTGCTGGACAGTGGCCCTAGAGGAGCGGGACTGGACACCACTAAACTAGGGTGTGTGTGATGTAATGGACACTGACAGCAAACAAGTAAACAGATGCTTGTAGTGAGACACTGGGAATTCAGGAGCTCTACAGCATCCTCTCTCTCACACAGACACACGGATGTCTATGAAAGGAGATGCAGGATGCACAACTTCTTTACACCAAACGTGGATCCATTTATAGAGAATACATTTTTTACCCAGCACCCAAAAAAGACAGGCAAGCGGAACTGTTAAAGCATTAAAGCAGAAAAAAACAGAAAAACAAAACCCTCCATGATTCAGCTAAGCTGCACCGTGCCAGTACAGTTACATTCATAAAATTTGTTAGACAAGAAAATGTGCTTACTCTGAACCACTGGATGATCCTTTAAGATGCATTTGATTTATTTTTTTTTACTGCTAAAAGTGCCGCTGTGCATAAATCTAAATCAACAGTATATTACAGATGTATTATTTAATTCAATAAAAAAATATTTAAGACCGTTTTATTAGGCCCACGAAATAATTTCAAATATCCAGTTTCTCTGGCCAAAAAATATAGCTCTCAACTTAAGAGTTACTAACAAATGGTCCTGTCATTATAACACATATTAGTTTCACATTTATATCCCACTGGCCTCACATGTCAAGGCCAGGCAGAGGAGGGACACAAGAGATCCAGTGGGAGACATGAACTGTGTCCAGACATCTGTGAGGCTGTTTTTGCCTATAAACATCATTCATGAACATATACATCAAACTGAGGACTATACAAAGAGTTGAAAAGTGTGTTTGGCTAAAGTAAGATGCTGACAGAACCTGGAAGGAAACAACACTATGAAATTTGATATTACTTTTGCATGGAACAAGTTTTACTTTCTTGTGCCAAGTTTGCAGCAAGTTCTAAGTGTTCAAAGTATTTTTAGCTGGTTGCTATGTAGTTGCTAGGGGGTGGTTGCTTTATATTTAGTCCCTGTATATGGCTAATAGCATAAAACAGATCTCTGTGTGATTGGTATAACAATGCAAATCAGAATGTCAAACTGAACAGAAATATGACTTTTCAAGTGCGTCAGAAATATAAACGGGGAGTGTTTGTCTGTGATTCCTTCCCTTCCTATCTTTTTCCCTTATGTTTAACAAAAGGAAAAATCTCTTGGAATGAGTGCCCTATACCTTCAGCAGCCTTGGCACTTATTATTACTCAACAGAACAATCAATCCCCTTTTCCTGATCCTGTACAGTGCAGGGAAAAAAAAGTCAACTGAACTGACATCTCAAGTCATACTCACAAGGCCCTTCATATCCTGATGTTTGCTAAGGAATGCATTTCCTCTCTCCCCCAACCCTCCCAAGTGAGCTTTACTTTCACCACAGATGACGAGAGGTCACAGATGTGGTGAACAAGCAAGCATGTCTTGTACAGCCTGATACACTGTCAAACACTTACAATTCAATTTGGATTGTACTGTAAAAACCTGAAATGCAAAAAAAAAAAAAAGACTGTACCAACTCCGTGAACACAGTAAGTTCAATGTGAGTTCAATGAACTACTGATGTTTCAAATTCAATATGCTTGCATTTTGAAATGAAGCTTTATTGTGTATTCTTGATGGAATGAGTGCCCTATACCTTCAGCAGCCTTGGCACTTATTATTACTCAACAGAACAATCAATCCCCTTTTCCTGATCCTGTACAGTGCAGGGAAAAAAAAGTCAACTGAACTGACATCTCAAGTCATACTCACAAGGCCCTTCATATCCTGATGTTTGCTAAGGAATGCATTTCCTCTCTCCCCCAACCCTCCCAAGTGAGCTTTACTTTCACCACAGATGACGAGAGGTCACAGATGTGGTGAACAAGCAAGCATGTCTTGTACAGCCTGATACACTGTCAAACACTTACAATTCAATTTGGATTGTACTGTAAAAACCTGAAATGCAAAAAAAAAAAAAAGACTGTACCAACTCCGTGAACACAGTAAGTTCAATGTGAGTTCAACGAACTACTGATGTTTCAAATTCAATATGCTTGCATTTTGAAATGAAGCTTTATTGTGTAAAAATCTGGTTGGATTTGTTTGGAAGTGGTGTACAATCAAATACCAGTATCATTTAACACTTAGCCATTGAATGATTTTATTTCTCAGATTAGAATGCAAATTAGTATATTTCTTGACAATTTTCTCTAGTTCTGCATTTTGCATTGTGCATATTCAAATGGTGGTGAATTCAAATCCAATACAGTAGCACTGGATGGATAAAGATGCTGGGTTGGGCTAGCAGGCTGAAACAGACTTACCCTCGCACCCTTCTCAGGATAACACTGACACCCTCCGCTGCAGTCTCTCCCCCCACATGGTCCACCGCTCTTCTTCACTCCCTGAGAAAGAGAGGGAGAGAAAAAGACATGGTAAGATGGCACATATTGAGATTGTTGGGTTATGTTCTTATTCAGTGCCAACAGATGTTATGCCATGCGAAACGACAAAGTATATTTAATTTATAGCATATTTAGAATTTTAAATAACAGACAAGAATGCTGCAAAGTTGTGATGTTGTGCTAGAGGCTGTCACAGTGCTGTCGGTTTTTCTAATCTGGCAGCTTGTTGTGAATCCCCATCATGTTCCAGACACTCTCATGACTAAGAGAGTGTTTTACTTGCTTACAACCACATACAAAAAAAACATCAACCACTTAACATTTTTATTTTGGAAGAACATAAGTGCTTGATGGTTTGTTTTTATTAAAACGAACAGATTTTGGCATTTTTCCACTTTTACCATGCCTTCACCCATTATTTTTGATACTTCTCAATCTTGCATCATTTTCGTACTAATTTAGTGTATATTTAGGACACACTGTAAAAAAAAAATCTGTGACATTTATGGTAAAATACCGGCAGCTGTGGTTGCCAGAACTTCACCGTAAAAAATATGGTAGCAACATTTTAGGTTTTACAGATTTAACTTAAATTCACAATAAAATACCGTATTTCATTAACGGATGTAATGCTAATAAACCAACATATTGAAGTGTTAATATCTGTTTTGAACCATTGAAATGCACTGATAACCACCAAAAACTGGTGGTGATGAGAAAGTCACATGATGAACCAAAGCACATCACAAACAGCTTTTCTACGAGCTGAGGAGGACAATACTTATATATAGAAGGTTTCACACAGTGTCATTCACACAAACACTAAACCCCATCATGGTGACACACATGAAACGGAAATAATGCAATAAATATTAGTTTAATAACATTAAATGTAAGATTAAACCCTAATGTACACATCTAATAAGAAAAAACGAAGAAGAAACATGCCATTTCAACAAAATATGAAGTGTCATGCAGGGAATTCTAGGAGTGTCAATTTACGGTTTTTTAGACTAGAAATTTACAGTTTTATACCATCGTGCTGATAACGTTTCTTTAGTCATTCGGCAATCCTACAACCCGAACCACCGTAGGGAAACCATCCTTACACACTGTAAACTATACAATGACATTTTCTTTTTCACTTCCAAAAAACGTATTTTTAACAGTATTTAACTGTAAAATTACATTAAATGTAATTACATTTATTCACCGTATATAGTATGGAAACCTACTGTTAACCAGTTAACAGGTTTTTACTGTAGCATTTTTAGTCTTTTACTGTTAAAATCACAATAATTTTTTACAGTGCACATTTAATGTTAATGTTATGAAATAAGCTTTAACAAGACTTTAGCAAGCAACAATTCTATTAAATAAAATGATTAAAACCAATTAAATAATAATTTGAGATCTGAAGCCCATAACTGAACAAACACCCAACTGTATATCAGAAACTCATTTAAAATCTTTAAATATGCCCTTTAAAGCATGACTTAGCTGGACTATATAGTTTGAACTTGGAGCCAACTAAAGCATTTCACTGTAAAGAAAAGTTAACTTAACTTGTGATGTGCTTTAACTGTAGGAATTCATTTTGGGGGGTCTGCAAATGAACATTACTCAGGTAATGAATACATGATTTATTTTTTCTTTTTGTGAGGGAGAACCTTATTTATCGGAGGGTCTCATTCAATGACGGCAGCACGTCTGCTCACACCTACACACTGATCCCACAGACTGCTGAAACAGCCCTGTGTGTCCATGAAACATTTAAGGCCAAGACAAAACTGTCTGCTTTTTTTCTTGCTGTGCGATAAAGTGAATCAGAGACATTCTGTCTTGTTCATCTGATATGAGATGCTGGGCAACCAACAGACAAAGGCCACATTGAGCCTCCTGCCTCAAGTCACAAAGAATTCTTTTAAATGAGACCACAGACAGATTCGTGGTCCTCTAACAGAAGAAAAAATAAAGCTGCACATCCTTCCTTTCAAATATTCATACTGCAGAGCCCAGATTTACAATCAAATTAAACATTTAAATATTGAATATTTATCAAATCTGAAAAATCTTAAGAGATTAGTGTAACAAATCAGCCTGATATCATTAAATGGTGGAAATAGGTGTACTGCTATTAACGATCTTCTCTGAGCACTGTAAGTCCTGAAACAATGCATCTAGTGACTCCATAGGGAAGCATCGTTTTTCAGAAGGTGGGAAAGATTAAGAACTAAGCAGCACAAATGTCATGGCAATTTAAACAATGAGTGTAAGATTGGCCAGTTTCAGTTTATTGCTAAATAGTTGATGATTACAGCAGATGATGAGAGGAGTATTGTGTGCTATCCTGTTCCAGCCTATGCTTTCCCCACCAAAAAAGGAAATTTTCCACTGCTACCTGGAAAAACATTTCTCAGCAACCCTGAGACAATGACCACCTGATTAGCATTTGCCCACTCCCGACACAAGCCATGAGTATGCACTCAGGAGTGTGTTTTTGTGCATGGAGGTAGGATGTTTTCCAAATCAAACCACTGGAGGACAAAGGGTAATGAGTAACAACGCTGAATTATACCAGAGATAGCTTGCCCATGGCAGCTCAGTTTCCTTTCTTGCAATGCCAGTACTATGACAGGAGCTGAGAGTTTCACAGATATATGATTATTTTATTTCTACATTGTAGTTGAATAATGGAGAAATTCAGTGTTCCTGTCATTTTGCACTGCAGTTAACGGGGTGGATCATGTGTTGGAGCCGTAACCTTGTGGGCTGCCCTCTGGCATATGATGAAACGGCACCTTAGGTGTCCTGAGTTTGAGTCCCAACTTGATGTCCTTTCCAAATCCTTTTCTCCTCTGCAAATAAAAGCTTCTTTTGTTTCTCTACTGTTTTATCTAAAAAAAAAAGTCTACTTTTTTGAAACTACAAAAAAAAAAAATAATTAAACTACTATTATCATTCATTCACACTCATGTCTTTCTAATCCTGTATGTTTTTCCTCTGTGGAGCACAAAAGAAGATATTTTGAAGAATGTTGGGTTAGACTCAACATTGGACCCCTACTGGCTTACATCATGTGAAGAAAATAAATAAATAAAACAAAACCTTAAAAATAAATGAATAAATATAACTTAATTTGTATTGAACAGAAGAAAACAGTTATACAACTGTGAAATGAAATGAGGGTGATAAATGATGACATAATTTTCATAAAAAGGCTGCTTGCCAATTAATGGTAGATTGGGGGTGTAATATAACTTATAATATTAATTTTGGAATAAGAATATCTACAGCACAAAGGTAAAATCACAATACTTTAACATAAAAAATAAGGTTTGCATTTCTTCAAAAATACTGAAAATTTGTGAAATATAATTTGTGGAAACACAAATTAAACTATTTAACTTTAAAGAAACTAAAGGATAAAAAAATCCCTTTTGCAATTGAAAATGTTATTTATAAGTATCTTTCTCACACACGGGAAAGTTTAAAGAGTGACATAAAGTGAACAATAAATATATTTTCCACTAAAAGTGATATTCTAATGTTTAAATGTACTCTGGGTAAAAATGAAGCCCACATGACAGAAAGCACTTGGTCCGTGTGCAGTCTGTTCAACACTCACAGGAAGTCAGAAGTATGTCTGTGAGACCATTGGCTATGTCTAAAACAACAAAACAAAACAAAAACAATACCAGACAAATACATAGAGAACAAAAACACAGACACAGATTTGTTACCGCAGAGGCCAGAAATGTCCCAGACAACACTGACCACAAACACAACAATGAAACTAGACAACAGAGGCATAGATTAATGAGCAACGAACTGGCAATCGTCTAACTATGAAGCTCAAAGCCACACACTTTGCACAAAACAGTGCAGAGAAACGATGCACACTGTTTTTATACTTGGTTCAAGCTTGGTCCAAACCCACCCAACTGCCACTTCATCTTTAAGTCTTTTTTCACATACTGTAGAAATGCCTATTTCAAACCAACCATACAAACCAGACTCAGCTCTAATGTGAAAGCATATTATGTACTGGAGCATATTATGTAGAAGGAAGTTGAGTGTTCAATAGGCCTCATTCATTCAAAGACATTTTGATCCTCCTTAAATAAGAGACAGAGGCCTGACTACAGTCTGAAACTATCTGCATTCATCTGCGATGATCATTCAACAATTATGCCCAAATCACATATAATCAAAGTCTCTGAGACTCAATCTATTAATAGCTGAATTTTAACGCTGTAAATAATGACATAATGAATGTTAATTTTTATTCAACATTCAGTACAATCAGCACTTTTTTTTCTTTTTTTCGAAAGGGAGGTAATGTGTCAGTATGTATAAACCCTTAGTCTATAAATTCTCTAAGCCTAGACTTTATGAAGGAAGTACCTAGTGTCAGAAAGATTGACGTGTCTAATAAAGAGGAAAAGGTCAGATAACAGTGATCTTTGTACTTTTCCTCTTAGAGACACAACCTGTCCCCTCCTCAATGCTCCATTTGGCCTTGTTTTAACTCCATAGAGTGAGTGTTCACTGCTCCGATACATATCACTTACTGTTCCCAGCAGTTTTCTCTGTCCCTGGGTCCCAGTAGGGCACGGAGAGACCAACACCGGACCACACTCATCCTCCTCCATCGCCAGCAGGCAGTAGCGGGCAGTTCGAGAGTGTCAACAAAGGCCCTACTCACGCACCCTCTGCCAAACTGTGGAACCAGGTAAGCGTTACACAGCACACTCAGACCCCTCTTCGGTCGGCTCACAAGCCGCCCGAGTTGGTTCCCTGCGTTCCACCTCGCTGCCCCACTGCGGGTACGGCGGTGGTTCCGTTGGTCCCACTTGCACGGTATCTGGGTGCCCGGCTAGTGCTACCCAGCCCGTCAGCTTGGCTTCTGCGGGCCATCAGCCTCGGCTATGCGATTCAGTTCGCCCGGTGTCCCCCCAAGTTCAATGGCATCTGCTTCACGACAGTGAAGGCGGCCGATGCTCCTGTCTTGCGTGCGGAGATCGCAGTCCTACTGGTGAAGGATGCGATAGAGCCGGTCCCTCCAGCCAATATGAATGTGGGGTTTTACAGCCCCTACTTCATTATACCCAAGAAAGACGGTGGGTTACGACCAATCTTGGACCTGTGTGTCTTGAACCGGGCCCTTCACTGGTTACCATTCAAGATGTTGACGCAGAAACGCATCTTCGGGTGCATCCGTCCCCGAGATTGGTTTGCAGCAATCTACCTGATTCGGTCGAACAGACGGCACGCCTCACAGAGGAATGTGCACGGTCGGTGCTGAACTGCTTGAATTCATTCAATGGCAGGACAGCGGTCCCACTGAAACTATTTCAGAGGCTTCTGGGGCATATGGCAGATGCAGCGTCGGTTACGCCGGTGGGGCTGCTTCATATGAGACCGTTTCAGCACTGGCTTCATGGCCGAGTCCCGAGGTTGGCGTGGCAGTGCAGCACTCACCGGGTCCAAGTTACACCGGCCTGTCAGACCTTACGTTCCTCCGGGCAGGAGTGCCCCTAGAACAGGTCTCCAGGCATGCTGTGGTTTACACGGATGCCTCCACCACCGGCTGGGGGGCCACGTACAACGGGCACGCAGTGTCGGGGGTGTGGACGGGCCCCCAACTGCACTGGCATATCAATTGCCTAGAGTTGTCACCTTGACTTGAACCGTCTCAAAGGGCACTTACGAGGCAAGCACGTGCTGGTCCGAATGGACAACACAGCGACCGTTGCATACATCAACCGACAAGGTGGTCTACGCTCCCGTCGCACGTCGCAACTCACCCGCCACTTCCTCCTTTGGAGTCGGAAGGTTCTGAGGTCAATTTGTGCCATTCACATTCCGGGTCTGCTCAACCGTACGGCCGACGAGCTGTCACGAGCTACGCTCCCAGGAGAATGGAGACTCCATCCCCAGATGGTCCAGCTGATTTGGAGACGTTTCAGAGCCGCTCGGGTAGACCTGTTTGCCTCTCCAGAAACCTCTCACTGCCCGTTGTGCTACTCCCTGACCGAGGGAACACTCGACACGGACGCACTGGCACACAGCTGGCCACGGGGCCTGCGCAAGTATGCGTTTCCCCCAGTGAGCCTTCCCGCACATACGCTGTGCAAGGTCAGGGAGGACGAGGAGCAGGGCCTGCTTGTGGAGCCGTATTGGCCCACTCGTACCTGGTTCTCAGAACTAATGCTCCTCACGACAGCCCCTGCCTGGCAGGTTCCTCTGAGGAAGGATCTACTGACTCAGAAACGGGGCACCCTGTGGCACCCGTGTCCAGACCTCTGGAAACTTCATGTCAGGTCCCTGGACGGGACGCGGAGGTTCTTGGTGACCTACCCCAAGAGGTAGTTGTCACCATCACTTCGGCGAGAGCACCGTCTACGAGACACGCTTATGCCTTGGAGTGGAACCTGTTCATCGAGTGGTGTTCTTCTCATCGAGAAGACCCCTGGAGATGCCCGATCAGGGTCGTGCTTTCCTTTTTGCAGCAAGGGTTGGAGCGAAGGCTGTCTCCCTCCACCCTTAAAGTGCATGTCGCTGCGATAGCTGCTAACCATGACCTCATGGAAGGGAAGTCGGTAGGGAAGCATGACCTGGTCATCAGGTTCCTTAGGGGGCGAGAAGGTTGAATCCTCCCCGGACCCCCTTCCATACCCTCTTGGAACCTGTCTCTGGTGCTTAAAACACTACAGCAGGGCCCATTTGAGCCTTTGCAATCAGTTGAGCTAAAGTTTCTTTCAATGAAAACTCTGCTCCTGCTTGCACTGGCCTAGAGGGTAGGGGACCTACACGCATTTTCGGTCGACGATTCGTGCCTAGAGTTTGGGCCGGCTGACTGAGGCCCTGGCCCGGCTATGTGCCCAAGGTTCCCACTACTCCCTTCAGGGATCAGGTGGTGAGCCTGTAAGCGCTGCCCCTGGAGAAGGCAAACCCAGCCCTAGCTTTGCTTTGTCCCGTCCAAGCCTTGAGATGCTACGTAGACTGGACACAAAGCTTTAGGACCTCAGACCAGCTCTTTGTCCATTACGGAGGCCGGCAGAAGGGGAAGGCCATCTCTGAGCAGAGGATGTCCCACTGGATTGTGGATGCCATCACCCTGGCTTATCAGGCACAGGGTGTGCCCTGCCCGCTCAGGTTGCAAGCTCACTCTTCTAGAAGTGTTGCATCCTCCTGGGCGCTGGCTTGTGGTGCCTCGCTGACAGATATTTGTAGAGCTGCGGGCTGGGTGACCCCCAAAATGTTCGCTAGATTCTATAGCCTTCGTGTGGAGCCGGTATCCTCCTGTGTTCTCACCTCAAATGGGTAGAAGCACTGAGAGTCCCCGGTTAGTGTCGGCTTGCTAAAACAACTCCAGAGAGTCCTTACTGTAGACCCTGTCGAGCTCCTCCATCCCCTCGGCAGCCAGACGTGGCGGAACATCCGGTGCCAGGCCCTCACTCGACACCATCACTTCGGCGAGAGCACCGTCTACGAGACACGCTTACGCCTTGGAGTGGAACCTGTTCATCGAGTGGTGTTCTTCTCATCGAGAAGACCCCTGGAGATGCCCGATCAGGGTCGTGCTTTCCTTTTTGCAGCAAGGGTTGGAGCGAAGGCTGTCTCCCTCCACCCTTAAAGTGCATGTCGCTGCGATAGCTGCTAACCATGACCTCATGGAAGGGAAGTCGGTAGGGAAGCATGACCTGGTCATCAGGTTCCTTAGGGGGCGAGAAGGTTGAATCCTCCCCGGACCCCCTTCCATACCCTCTTGGAACCTGTCTCTGGTGCTTAAAACACTACAGCAGGGCCCATTTGAGCCTTTGCAATCAGTTGAGCTAAAGTTTCTTTCAATGAAAACTCTGCTCCTGCTTGCACTGGCCTAGAGGGTAGGGGACCTACACGCATTTTCGGTCGACGATTCGTGCCTAGAGTTTGGGCCGGCTGACTGAGGCCCTGGCCCGGCTATGTGCCCAAGGTTCCCACTACTCCCTTCAGGGATCAGGTGGTGAGCCTGTAAGCGCTGCCCCTGGAGAAGGCAAACCCAGCCCTAGCTTTGCTTTGTCCCGTCCAAGCCTTGAGATCCCGCATTTTCGGGCGGCGATTCGTGCCTAGAGTTTGGGCCGGCTGACTGAGGCCCTGGCCCGGCTATGTGCCCAAGGTTCCCACTACTCCCTTCAGGGATCAGGTGGTGAGCCTGTAAGCGCTGCCCCTGGAGAAGGCAAACCCAGCCCTAGCTTTGCTTTGTCCCGTCCAAGCCTTGAGATGCTACGTAGACTGGACACAAAGCTTTAGGACCTCAGACCAGCTCTTTGTCCATTACGGAGGCCGGCAGAAGGGGAAGGCCATCTCTGAGCAGAGGATGTCCCACTGGATTGTGGATGCCATCACCCTGGCTTATCAGGCACAGGGTGTGCCCTGCCCGCTCAGGTTGCAAGCTCACTCTTCTAGAAGTGTTGCATCCTCCTGGGCGCTGGCTTGTGGTGCCTCGCTGACAGATATTTGTAGAGCTGCGGGCTGGGTGACCCCCAAAATGTTCGCTAGATTCTATAGCCTTCGTGTGGAGCCGGTATCCTCCTGTGTTCTCACCTCAAATGGGTAGAAGCACTGAGAGTCCCCGGTTAGTGTCGGCTTGCTAAAACAACTCCAGAGAGTCCTTACTGTAGACCCTGTCGAGCTCCTCCATCCCCTCGGCAGCCAGACGTGGCGGAACATCCGGTGCCAGGCCCTCACTCGATGAATCCGTGAGAACCGTTAGAGGGCTGGGTTCCATATGTAGAGGCCTAAGTGGTTCCCATATGTGTAAAGTCCACGGTATAGCCTCAGAGCCCGTGTTTCCCCGGCAGACTTCTGCCATTTCCAAGAGGGTTATAATCTCCTCTAATCTTCCATATGCACCTAAACAGTGGTTCATATGTGTAAGTGCTTCCGAAACTTTACTAAGAGCACCTTTAAAAAACAAATATAGTTTGAATGACAGCATCATCATAAATTAATATCAGTAATGTGTTCAAATTGCATCTCCACTGGGTGGCCATTTTAAAAGTCCCCACAATTAGACATGATTTTGTTTGATGTGTCTTTTTAGACATGACCTTTTGTGGTGTTTACTAGACAGCCTGATGACATTGTAATGACTTAAGCACGGCATGTTTACATAACTGTGTGGGCACATGGCAGGAAAATGACTTCCATCCCATTTGTTTAAATGGGAATGCATTATTATAATAAAGAGAAAGAAACATCCATTTATGGACGTCAGTATTTGCCTGTATACACAAAGACAACATGACTCATGCTGTTCTCAATGCACCACAGTCACAATTCTCTGTGGTTTACCACTTAACCATTATTCCCACAATCATTTCAACACCGTTATCTAGCCTTGGCCAAACCATAGAACAAGTGTCTGGAATGCACTGGGATCCAGATTCTTCAGGCCTTTTCCTCTGGACAGTGAAATCGGTGTGAAGACTGATCGACAACACAAAGAAATAAACAAATACAGTATGTTCTTGGTTTACACTTGATTATAGGCTTTAGTCACGGTAGACGCCATGTTAATGTATCACGGATTAAATCAAGACTGTGAGGGACAGATGGACAGTTTGTTGAGCACATTGTAATATTTTTAAATTTGCTGTAAAATGTTCAATCCATTTATCAACACCATTGCTGAGTATTTTCTCCTTAAAACTGTAGTTACCCAAAGGCAGTCACAGAAACGTGGTTTGAAACAGCCTTTTTTTTTTTTTGCTACATCACAAAATTCAATAAACAATTGTGTCAAGGGATCCTATCCTTAGCATAACATTAACTGTGCTGCAAAGCAGAGGGTCTAGTGAGAAGGCAGCCAGGTTATAACAGTTATATTTTTTCTGTAGATGTTTCGCTAACTGTTAATATTTCCCCCTATTTTCATGATGTCATGTGCTGTTAGAGCTTATTTATTTGTATTTAGAACCGCTAACTTGAATTATAATCCACGGCACCAGTGTAAAAGTAGCCCAGAGTCAGACGCACCTCTCCTGCATTGACATCCGCACGTCACACGCGTATGATTGCGGGCATGATTTAGAATCACAAACTTGGCCGCATTTGAGTCTTC
The DNA here is from genome assembly GCF_001515645.1 of Sinocyclocheilus grahami. Taxonomy (NCBI): domain Eukaryota; kingdom Metazoa; phylum Chordata; class Actinopteri; order Cypriniformes; family Cyprinidae; genus Sinocyclocheilus; species Sinocyclocheilus grahami. The sequence goes on from NW_015505867.1 coordinate 716,380, forward strand.
AAGGCATTTTGAGGACACAACATCATCAAGTAAGTAAATTTAACGAATGTTACAGTATCCACTGTAGATGTCCGCTAGTAAAAACAGTTTTATCAGTCATTATCCATGAACGAACCAGCGCAAACAGATAATGTTACCTCACAAAGTTAGCCATCAGTCTCCTTGCTTACGTTGAGCATACCAGCTTATTTCTGGTTCAAACACATATGGCTTAAGCCAATATTTCCACTTGCCATTGCCATTGTATCGCATTTACTACAGTTCAGTTAGTGGATCAGGAGGCGCTGGCTCATGGCTGGCTGGTGTGTGACTGAGTGGAGGCGGGGCTAATTTGCGAAATTCATAGATCCGCGTATAGTAAATGAGGCAAGGGTGTAGAGTTGCATTCAAGCTATTTTAAGGCATGAGAAAATTATTTTCACAAGAAAAAACATTTAAATATGTAATTTTGATGATCAAAGATGAGTTTTAAAGGATACAATTTTTGACTACAGGGGGACTTTAAAATCTTTTGCCATCTTTTTTTTTTTTTAATTTTCAGGCTATTTATTACTTTGTATATTTTTCATAACATTTTAGTTCCCAGCTCTTATTTTCTATTCAGCCCAGAAATAAAGCTGTTCCTGAACAACACGATCATTATACGGCCACATGAACCGCAGACAAACTTCCCTCTGAAGCAGCACTTGCTAATTTCCTCTCCAATTTAGATTTCTGTAAGCTTGTCTCCCATTCTTCTGCTTTCTTCAATTCGTTTATTCATTCAGTCTTCTCCTTCTCTTTGGGCATTAGGGGCATAAAGCACCTGTGTATATATATATACATATAAGGATCTTTTTTTTTTATCTGTCAAGACAACAAAATTGCAAAATTTGATATAACTTTACACTGAGAAGGTTAGCATGTGATTTTTTTTTTTATTCACACCAACATCATGTTAACACACATACGTTGATCAACTTTATCTACGTTTTGATTATCATTCTGAATCCAATTCATAGTCTTTTTTTCAGTTTTTTGTTCAAAATGTTTTTTATTTCTTTATTTTTTAATTATGAAACTTATCCACATTCAAGTGTTTAAAAAAGAATGCATGAAGCTAGAATAAAATGTTTTAGTTTACAAGCAGATACCCTGTTCTTTTGATGTTTTGTATGTTCAGATATTCATGTAACAAAATATATACAAATTAATACCTAAATAGGGACATAGTAGTATTCTTAAAGTATGATGCAAAGTTCACTTAAAGAAAACTTATGAGTATACTTGCAGTATAAAACTACTAAACTAGTAGTTCACTGAGACTATACTTCAAAGTGTACTAAAAATGCTACTACAAGTATTTCATTAGTAAACTATCAGTATACCTATAAGTTCACTTTTAGTATAGTTGCAGTCCAAACTAAACATTTTGATGTAAACTAGTATACTCAAAGTTTACTACTCTTATTCTTAAAGTATACTTAAAAGTATACTTTTATATACTAGAAAGTAGGCCAATTTAGTCCCAAGCAGTATTGAAATAGTACACTTACAAGTATACTACTAGTACACTGATATTTGTATACTTACTACATAAAGTATACTTAAAAATACTTGAACTTTACTTAAGTATACTTAATAAAATAAACTTGAAATATACTACTTTTTGGTAAGGGTTATGACTTTTTTTAATGCCATGTGTGCACAGAATACTGTATAAAACCAGATACCGCTCTTTGACTTTGTTTTGAAACGCTCAATTAGAGTTACGGAACTCTGCCTTTCTTTAGCCGCATGTCAGTATGATGTTACTGTGCCGGCCTGGAGTTATATGGTATTCTGCCTTTGTTTTACTGTCCATTAAAATCTGCCACTTTTAAAGTACGGTGTAGCCTATGTACTTTCATACATCTGTCACTGAAGCACTTCATTAGACAAATTAATTAGATAAATCAAACTGCTCCATATAACAAAGCACTGTAAGCAAGCAAAGAGTAGATAACTTTGCAACAATAAGTAGGCTAATCGTAAATAATCTTTTTTTCTTCTTTTTAAAATCTTTAAAGTCATTTTTCACAGTTCCACACTCCAGCGAGTTAAGGTCTTTTACCTTTGTAGGGTAGTTTACGTAGATGTGTGTGCATAAGTGTGTTATGTCTACAGTGACTGATTGCATTGATCTAAATGACTATTCTTCACAAAAATCCCAGTCTGTGCCAGGTACCTAATAGCCACATAACACATGCACATAACAAAACTGACACACATGCATGCAGTGGTGTATAAAGTACCTGAAAGCCATACTCAAATAAAAGTACAGATATCTTACCAGAAAATGACTTTGGTAGAAGTTGAAGTCACTGCTTAGAATATTACTTGAGCAAAAGTCTTAAAGTATGTGATAGTTATTGTACTTAAGTACGAAAAGTATTTTTTCCATCTTAAACATACTTAAGTATTGAAAGTAAAAGTACAAGTAAATGCAAAATGGAAAAGAAGCAAATAAATATATATAAAAAATGTTCATACACCGCTTGAGTAGCAAGATTGTGTTCAGTTTTAACTCTTTCTTCCGTTTAGAATTTTTGGGTAAGAATAAGAAGCACTTCATCCGGTACTTAGTGTCTTTCATTCCAACATAAGAAAACATTACTGGAATCTGCATCTGAAATAGCATTTAGATGTATTTACACAGTTTATGTATCGCAGAGGGGACATGGATGCATTTAAACTGCAGTTACAGATGCATAAATAGGCCTAATGTTTTGTTTTTAACATAAAAGTTGAATACTGATATTTGAAATAATTTAAAACATGGAAAAATTTGTTGAAATGTGAAATTAAAATCACCAGTAGGTGGCAGCAAGTGACTGTTAATGAGTGAGTCATTGAGATTCAACCGATTCATTCAAATGGCTGATTCTTTCAGAAACAAAGCATTTGACTGTGTTAATGAGTGAATCACTTAATCATTTATTCAACCGATTCATTCAAAAAGCTGATTCATTCAATAAGTAAACACCGTCCATTGCTCAGAGACGCAAAACAGTGCTGTGATCTTTGTTTGGAACTATTTTAATTGGCAAAATTGAGTGAAAACAAGAAATATTATGTCTAAAATATAAGTCACTTATTGCTTTACTGAACTTGTATAAACTAATTATTAAATGTGTGATATAGATTAAGTTAAACATATTAAATTATATAAATATAAAAAACATACAGAAGCATTTTGCCGTCTACAAATTAGAATGCCTGGAATTTTGAGTTTTAATAGACTAATAAATCAATGTGCGTGCACTCTGTGTGTGATTTGGTGATATAGCCTGCTTGATAATGTCAGATCGCACATCATTACAACAACACTTACCATATTATCGCAGAAGATATAGCCTACTGTATATCGCACACGCCAGACTCAACTTGAATCATGAATCATTCGCGGTTGTGCGTGCACTTGTTTGCATGTGAGCAAAGGTGTTTTTAGGAGTCTAACTTGCAAACGCCAGACCACTGATTCGTCAAACCTGCTTTACTGCAGTCCGTGTTCTTCTGACTTCTGACTATTTTGTAGTAAGTAACGAATATGCTTCGGGGAAATGTACCGGCGTAAAAGTATACATTTTAATTAGGAAATGTAGTGGAGTAAAAGTAAAAGTTGGCTGAAATATAAAACTCAAGTAAAGTACAGATACTCCCAAAAAATACTTAAGTACTGTAACGAAGTATTATTATTATTATTACACCACTGCATGCATGTGTATACAAACACACGCAAATGGAGATAATCTTTGTTATGAATTTGGCAGAACAGGCGATGATCTCAAAACAAGACATACAGGTGCATCTCAATAAATGAGTTGAATTACTGAAATAAATGAACTTTTCCACGACATTCTAATTTATTGAGATGCACCTGTATAGTAGGAGTCAAACCTCACGTAGAAACAGAGTTCACAAAAACATTATACACTTCTTCCAAAGTGCATGAAAAGACTCACTCTGGTTTATTTGTCAGATTATTAAAATCTTACTATCGATTTTCAGTCAGTAACTTGATGTGAGGCAATAGTATGGTACATCAAATCATGTGGCTTATCGAGGATATCGTTTATTTATTTATTTAGCCATCAGGCAAGATCCAGCCTCCAGTGATGGCATTCAAGCTGCTATTTTGCCTCAAAGAAAGAATAGTTGAGTGGCCTGAGGTGCTAAACTCCAGCGGTTTCAATTTTCGCATATGCTGCGATTTCTGTATCTCCCAGTGGTGGCAAGTGTTTATACTTTCCTTGAAGTTTCTAGTGAGTCTGAAGACCTTAATTACTACGGTTCAGGTGTATTTATTTAGGGTTGGAGCAAAACTCTGCAGGACAGTGGCCCTCCGGGAACAGGTTTGGACACACCTGCTCAAGGGCTTTCTGCCTTCTCACATGTAGAAGTTTCTGGTCTCTGAATGGAGCTGAATTCAAGTCAGACTTCTGAAACAAGGCTTTTATGAAACTATATGTAAAACCTCAAACTATATTTACAGTAGTAAATGTTATAATTTAAAAAAAGACTTAGCTGATGTTCCTGGTCTCCAAATGGAGGTGTTGGCTCCCAGGAGGTTCAGCTCCCATTTCTGATTGTAAGCTTTTTGAGTGACAAAACCAAAAGTAAAAGCTTGAATTATATTCACAGCAGTAAGTGTTATTAACATGAGACTTTTTGCCATTGAGCAAGCTCCACTTATAGCATTGACTATCACGTTTTTTGCCATTTCATTTGAACAACGTATATCTCTTCAGGGAACCGATCAAAGAAAAAAACACATTTATGGCCGTAACCAGGGTTTGAAAATTAGTGAGGTCTGGGGTGGGGTTAAAGGGATAGTTCACCCAAGAAAAATACATTGATGTGTAAAGACACGAAACGATCTCTCAAATGGACCATTGACACTATCTACAATCTCAATTAGGAGTGTCAATGGTCCATTTGAGAGATAGGTGGCGGTAATGCACTTATAAGTCTGCGATCCGCCGTAAAGCAAGAAAAAGAATAGACGCAGGACAGTTCAGACGCTGCAGTGCATCAGAGGTAAAAAAAACTATATAAATACTGTTCAGTTTCTTGCACAGATTGATGGTTTTGTGTCTTTACACATCAATGTATCGTCGCGAGCCGCAGGGTTTAATCTGGGTTTAATAACATATTTGTATATGTAGATCTGAGACTCTAGTAGTTCCCGGTGTTCGACCGCACACTGTATACATTACTTGCCCACTGCGATATCACCCCCAATGTCGTTTTGCTTTTTTATAGAAATAAAAATCATTCAGTTCAGTCGGACAACAGATGCTACAATTGTACAGAGAGGTGCTTTCAATGTGAGTACTTCGGGTTTACACGAGCACAAAGATGCGCGTGGCAACAATGACGAGGAAACTATAGCAGAAGGAGGATTTGGTTTTCAAGCGAAATGTAAATGTAAAGCAAAAGACCGCTTTTTAAACCAGAGAAGGTGAACCAAAAAAAAAAAAAAAGACATGTAAGCACTGTCACCGACAGCCAATATAGTATTTAACGTTCTTTTTGTTTTCATTTTGAACCGCCTGTTTTCTTTGCTGTTTATCTCACGTTACGCTATGGAGGCTTTTTTATTTTTATTTATTTTTTTATTCCACAGTGTATGCCATGCCTTGTCTTATTTGTTTTTGTTAATAAGGTTCTATAAGCTAGTTTGCCATTGTATGGTTTTATTGTTGTTGTGCATTTCATTAAGAATAATAATGAATCCATCTTTCAAGCATTCGTTTTAGTCTTAGAAAGTGAAAGGTGTAAAGATGTAAGCACAACAGACATCTTTAGCTACATACCAAGGTTATATACCAGTGTGAAGATTTCCTCACCGTCACATCCTTACATCTCTGTCCCATGTTTTATCACATGACCTCACTACATGCATTTGAAATGTTTACTGTTTCATTATGTGTACTGCTTCATTTATTATTTAACAAAATATAAATAGTAGGGCAGGGCTGGGCAACTTCGGTCCTGGAGGGCCTCTGTCCTGCAGAGTTTAGCTCAAACACACCTGAACAAGCTAATCAATGTCTTCAAGATCAATAGAAAGCTATAGGCAGGTGTGTAAAAAAACTCTGCAGGACCATGGCCCTCCAGGACCGAAGTTGCCCAGCCCTGCAGTAGGGTACATATAGTATGCAGTAATGAGTATGCTATGAGTAACACAGCCTTAGTCCTAGCCAGACAGAATAGTAAACAGGTGCCAAGCATTCTGAGTCATTCTTGTCAGACTGTGAGAAAATAATTGTAAAGGTCTCGTGCACAATACCACAAAAAAAAAAACATTACAATACAGAGCCATTCTTTTTTTTGTTGAGTTGCTCTGAGTGTTCTAAATGGTTGCAATTGTAGATGGTTAATTAGTGGCCAAAAAGCCATGTCTCCATGATAATCTAGTCTCCCTACTATAACTCGAGTCCCTCTATAAATATAAGTATAAAGGTTTCTTTTTTCTTTTTCCCGCTTATATTCTAATTATGAGAAAAAAATTGGTCAGTCACTTTTGTGGTCTCATGCTGTAGAAGGCAGATTCATATGGGGACATTAATAAGAATACTACGATTCTTAAGGGAAGACATGTTACATGCCTCTCCAAAGACAAGCAACATGACCAAGTTTGCACGTGCAATGTAGAGAGAAAGAGAGAGAAAAAAGATTTAGAAATCATGAATGAAGACAGAGCAGCAAGCAGACTATAAAAGGAAATGAGAGAGAACAGCACTGGACATCCGGAGTATTTAGCATTGTGAAGTCTCCACATGCCTTTGTCTAAACTCCTTGGGTGCAAAGAATGAGTAGACGTCCTCAGGTCTATTATACAGGACACTGAAGATGAGGGCTTTGTGACAAACATGAAATGTTCTGGTTGTATAACTGTGTTGAGTCTACATTTTATGCATTACTGTGTTTTTGACACTGCTGCAATCAGAATTAGTTCAAATATCTTACCTTAAAAAGGGATGTCTGTGTCTATGACACATTCAAAAAGCAGCTCAAATCAACCGTTTAAAGGGATAGTTCACCCAAAAATGAAAATTCTGTGAATCTAAACAAGCATGCTGTAATACTTCTGAAGGATCATGTGACACTATAGAATATTGGTTGCTGAAAATTCAGCTTTACATTTTTAATTTTTTTACACAGGTTTATATATATATATATATATATATATATATATATATATATTAGTGCTGTTGATCAATAAAAAAATAATAATCTCACATTTTTTCAGAAATTAATGACGATTCATGTCTTTATGAAAGTTTTTCCCTCCCTAATATTTAACCAATTGACTATAGCCATTCTACATTACAGTATAATTGAGAGCTATCAATTGTAACATTTATTACACTTTAAAAAAATAACAACTTCTAATTTAAGTGCACTTAAAACAATCTTCACATAAACCCATTAAAATAAATATCATATTTACCTGTGCCCTTCAGCAAGTAGGAAATGTACAGAAATTGAATAAAGATATCAAACACTAAATTCAAAATAAAATAGAGATGAATCCTTAAAGCTACAAATGTTATTGATTTACCCTTGAATACTTGAATACTAGAGACAACATTACAATAGGTTACATCAGCAGTTCCCATTTCCAGTCCTCGCACCCTCGCATCCAGATACTGCGCACAAATCCGTGAATGAGAAGTTAAGTAAACTTAAACGGATTTCTCCTGCTCAGGGAGTAGGGAGCAATGAACACTGTGTAGGGATCATATCGATCGGAACACAGTTCATGCACGTAGCTCACTTCTAACGAGCTGGTTATCTGAATCGGGTGTGTTAACTAAGCGAGACATGCAAAATATGCAGAGCACGGGGGCACGATGACTGGAATTGGGAACTGCTGGGCTACATCATGTGTCATTCACCGGTGAGAAAACTTTATAGTACAAGCAAGGTAGGAAAGCCCATTAAAATGCTCGGACCGAGCGTTTTGATTGGACGAACATTTCTTGGTCCTATGCCTTCCACAGAATATATAAATACATGTAGACCACTTAACTTAATGATTGCTATCGGGATGTGAAGAGACTTTCAACCAGCATAACAAAAAATGTTTCTGAAGACAATCACCTATTGCACCTTTAAGAGCTGCCGCTGCTGAACATGAGGCGGATCTGACATGCATCGTATTTTCTCACAACTCTTTACCTTTTCTGACCCACTTGAGGTCTTAAAGTCTCTATTAACGAGCTGACGAGTTGAATTGGGTGTGTTAGATGAGGGAGAAAGTGTTGGGCTGCTCCAGGACCGTTTTGAAAACCACTGCATTTCAGAGACATGTTCTTAAATGTGACGAATATATAACAAATACTTACATACACTCACAGTTTTAAGGCAGCTTTAATCTCCTTTTTGGTAACTTCATGATGACATAACCATGACATTGCATGTAATTGTAATTTAATTTATGTAAATGGAATTTATTAGTAAATAAGTAAATAAAAAAAGTAAATAAATTGACTTTAAAATGGTATCCACTCATGTTTAAATGTTTGTCTGGTTGTTACAGTCAGAAAAACTATTAATACAGTGACATTACTATATGTTGTAGCCCATGAGATAGCCCATGATTACTAGATTTTTATTTTTACAGGTGTTACTATAATGATTTTGTAAATGGTGATCAGCAACCAAATATAGTATATAATGTATAATTTGCTTCAATGTTTTCGGAGATGTAAGCGCCAGTGTGTCAGCGGCCGTTCAGCGCTCATGAACTGGCCGAGTGCAGTTGGTGCTGTCTCTGATATCTCTATAGTGGTTAAACACATTAAACATGAGATACAATTCATTTTGGGTAATTCTAATGGGCAGTCTTTGCTCTCATGAATCTCTTATTTGTTCCAGAGCAAACAGGCTGAGGGCAAAGTGTCATTTGGTCATATTTTATATAACTTTAATGCTGTAGATCAAAGAGCCACCTTTGGTGGCATTTCACTGAGCATAGTTTGCCACATATTGTACTCCAAAAAACAGTAGTTTGTAGTTTCTTGGAAAGAAAGCAACATAACTGTTGCCGACTGCTCTTCCTGACCCATTGTGTCTACTTGCACTGAAAAATCCCCTTGTTACTGCTCCAAATTGGGCAAGACGAGGGGGGGGGCTCACAGTTAAGAAACGTATGTCTTATTGCACACATAACCACAGTTTATCGAGCCTCATTTCCATCCCTCTGATTATTCCATGTATGCCAGAATTTATCTACACTATAGATTACTGTGAAAGGAGACGTGGGCTGCTCCGCAGCATGACACATGCATTTCTCTGCTAAATGTCTGTCTGTTGATGTTCTCGTTGTTCAGTCTTACAGTAGCTCTCTTTGATTTTTGACTTTGATTCTTCTGAACTTGAATTCCTTGTAGTGTTTGTACTCCTCACGCATGTCCTTTCCCTCTTTTCATGTTGACTGGTAATTTGTTTATAATTACTGCCCCGAGGCCCTCACCCTCATTGCTTCTATCCGCCTTGGTCCTAAACAACTTGTTTTATTACTACAACCTGATTTTCTGATGCACTCATATCACTATCATCAATACTTTCTGAAATAAGCACAGATTTGTCTCTCCATCTTCCAAAAATCTTACAAAAATTAACCTAAAACATGCATAAAGGCTATACTACTGCCTGCCAATGCTGTTCAATAGTGCCAGCTGGTGACCGTGATTTCACCAAGTACAACATATTAAGTATATTTGGTTCCATTACATGCAACAAATAGGTCACCAAGTTTTAATGGGTTTTAGACCCTCTGCGTCATACTGAGTATACCAATACCCCTTACTTGTGGAAAAATCACTGTAACACATGGCCATTAGTGCCTATTTGCTTTATTCTCAGTAGCACTACTGAATTACATTTCACAGTACCATAGTGTTTACTTGGAACTACACTATACCACAGGCAAGTGCTGTAGAAACACTGAGTCACTGAGGCAGGAACATTTAGTTTGTCAAAAGTCCACATGCTCTGCTCAGACATGTGACATGCTCACAGCATTACACTAAAACAAGGATGTTTAAGCACACATGCACAGAAAAGCCACAAGCAAAGAGGATGATGGGGAATGTAAATATTTAGGCTCAATAAGGGAATTAATCATTCATTGTGGTAAGAGCACACCAGTCAATTCAGATCAGTTGTGTTTCAACACACTAGTTTCCAGGCAATGTCAAAATGTTGGGACCAGAGATCACGAGACATTCACAATTCTGATAAACATGGGGACGATAATAAGCCGGAATGATAAAGTGGTAATAAAAATAATCCTAACATTCTTAAGGGAGCTGCACTTTTGAAAGTGATGTAAGTGCAGAGTAAATTCCTGTGGACATTTCATAATTGACCTCTGCTGGACGAAGCGGATATCGTCCTCTTTTGGAAGGACAAACAAAGTAGTTTCGCTTTCACAACAAAACACAGCATCACACACGGCGGCCTAGAGTGAGCAGAGGCCGGGGGCTAGAGTGAGGAACAGCCAGAGGGCTAGAGTGAGCAGAGGCGGCGGGCTTGAGAACGGCCCGGCCGGCGGATTCGACGAAGGAGGCTTTCACCGTTTCATCGTTTTCAAAACCACATGTGACGACCCCGGGCTGGACTCCGCTTCATCCACGGTGAAAGCCGATCCGGTGATCCACAGCGCAAAGTTGTTGTATTTCCTCAGCAACCAGCACGGATTAGCTCCAGGCATGACGAAACAGATATTGTCCTCTTTCGGAAGGCCAAACAAAGTAGTTTCGCTTTCACAACGAAACACACAGCGAGAATAAAAGTTACGCCGCCTTTCTTTGCGTGAACATTTGGGCGGCGTTATGCAAATCTTCCCAGATAGTGACGTAGGTATGTGGGGGCGTGTTAGAACGAGCCGTTTTAAGTAGGTGTGGCTGACTCTGAACTTTTATAAAGAATATCTCTTTGGATTTGAGACTTTAGTCTTTGCAACTTTACAGATCTTCTTTATGCACCAAGAGCTTGTAACACTCCAAAGAGAAAGTAAAAATTGAAATCGCATCATATGACCCCTTTAACTTTGGTTCCCTTTCAGTCGGTCACTCTCAATATCACCGGCAGACTTCTGCCATTTCCAAGAGGGTTACAATTACCTCTAATCTTCCATATGCACCTAAACGGTTGTTCAAATGTGTAACTGTTTCCGAAACCTTCTCCAGGAAGGATGGGGCTTCTGCAACGTTCCTGTTCCGAGTGGAGTGGGTACATTTTCCCAGTGTTATCCAATCTCACTGAGTGGGTAGTGCTATGACAACAGTGACTGGCCTTCTTGTTGCGAGCCCCGGCCTACACCAAAAAGGGGCCCGGGCAGCTCACACAGGACACTGGAAGAGGCAGCATCCATGGCGCTTTGGTAGGGATTACCAATTCGTCGGTCACTGAAGTGACGTCGAGAGTGACCGACTGAAAGGGAACGTCTCGTTTATGTATTGTAACCCTTGTTCCCTGAAGGAGGGAATGGAGATGTCACGTCCTGTCGCCACTGGCTCGGCTCCTCAGCGAAAACCTGATTATGCGCTGCACCGGCTGCCTACTTATATTCACGCTGTGATTAGCGGCAGCTGGATGCAATAATCGCATGCCAATGTGCATTGGCTCATTTAGTTTACACTCGAAGTGGATTGGTCTCTCTGGCGAGATTCCCAATTCGTCGGTCACCGACGTCTCCGTTCCCTCCTTCGGGGAACGAGGGTTACAATACGTAACCGAGACGTTATTTTAATTAACCATTTGTGATCCATGATGAAAGCCAAAATGTCAAGTACAGAAAAGAGATTAAAAGTTTCCATACTTTTCCTTGTGACGAAGAATTGAATTTAAAAGAAAATTTACTATAGAATAAATTCATATTAAATGCAGTTAGTTGAACTGAAGTTTTATTTTTATTTTTAATCTACCTATATACATGTAGGACTTTTTTGACTACCTATGTAGGACTTAAGTACATCTATATATCTCATTTCAAAATTACTTCTATTGTCTTTGAAATGTGGTTAAAGTGTACTTCCTAATGTACTGAGAAGCATTATGGAAAACTAAAATATACTTTAATGTCATTTCTATTTAAACTTGTATGTCATGTATTTAAATATATTTTTAAATGTATATTACAATTATTTCTAATGATGAAGTTGAAATTTAGTACTTTCAAAGTATATTAACTTTAAATGTAATATTGAATACATTTAAAATTATAATCAAGTACTTTACATGTTATTATGTTAGTCAACACATCAAAATAAGTGTACTTCTTTAAAGCACGACAAAGCATGTTTATTAAAACAATGATTTAAAATTTACTTTAAAGTACAACTTAATTTGACACTTATTTTTTTTACTTAAGTGTACTTGCAGTAAATGTGTTAAGAAACTATCATGAAAGTGTACTCTAAGTACACTTAAGTGGCCTTTTATTTATTTACATTACATTATATGCAAGTACACGTTTTTTTAATATACTAGATTTGAAGAACACTACAAGTGCACATTCAATACAATTAAGCTCTCTTTTTTTCATAAGGATTTACTTAAGTTAAGTTTACCTTTCGCTAGTTTCGTTTTACTTACATTTCTAGTGGCAAGCAATTTGTGTCCGCACTGAAGATGAAAATGCTGTGCAGCATGACACAATCACAGCCAATCAGACCATATTTTGATGTCAACAAGATATAACTCATTTAGGTTGTTTGGAACAGAAACACAGATTTACATTGTTAGAATCTTATGGATTAGTCATAGTAGGACATGGTATTTAGCAATTTAACACCAACAAGCCTCCTAACTTGCAAAAAAAGAAGATTAAACATCAGTTTTTTTGTTCCGTTGTGCTATATTATAAAAAAATGTAAAGTGTATTTTACTGTTTTGTGCGTGTTGCTCTTTCCCAGCTTTGGGGAAAGTTCACACGAGACACAAACTTCATACCAGCCTAAGGTCAAGAGGGTCGCTATTTGACACAGGAGATGGGTGGAGCCACTGCAACTTATTTGTGGGAACTACCCCTTCAGTGTGGGCCAACATACAGCCAACTTCATACTCACACAGTTGCATACACTATGTAGATCTAAAGAATGTACATCTGCTACAAAACCAACACATCCCAAAAATGTCAAAGGCTGTGCTACTTGCAGTGTCACTCGGGCTGAGAGCTTCTTCCCCTCGGAACAATTTTACATCCTGTCTCGATCCCTCTAATGGAACACAATAGATTTTCCCCCAATTGTTTTGCTTTTTTGACCAAGCAGATTATTTTGGCAGGTGATGTAGCAGCGTTTTTCCTGTCCTTATCACCAACAGACATCTTTTGTGCAGTGCTGGTCCACCCATTCAAACCAGCATAGAGTGCACACACTTACTTCACGTGCACTCTTATCCTCATGTACAACCTCAGGAACCACCCTGTGACCACATCCATTTCCTCTTCCCTTATATGGTCAAAGGAATTTCCAACAGAAGACAATTATTGACAATAACTATGCAAATATTTTTTAAAAAGCTCTATTGCAAAATTAACTAGTATATCATTGCGGCACTTTTATTGACATTTTTAGGCAGCAACTATTTTACTTTCTTTGATTTTCTATCCAAACATAGGTCAAACAACAAGAGCCAGTAATTGACCTCAAGGGATGAACATAATATTGTAAAATCTTCCCACACAAAAACAAACAAAAGGTGCTTCAAATTACCGTACTTTGAACTTCCTGACAATCAAACTTTTCCATCCCTTCCCAAAATGCTATTCATAAAGTGTTTCCATTAGAACAAAGGGGTCAAATAAAGTGCTGAATATCCATGACAACACTATGGCATAAAATATTTAAGGGTATGTAATGCTGTAAAATAGCTCAAAATGCTTTTCAAATGACAGATCTGAGCATTGATATATCATGTCAGATCTTTAATTAAATCATTAATCATATGTGTTTGGAAGGCTAATAGCATAATTACTGAGATAAATGCAGATACATCTGTTTTACCTGCACAAATCTCATACCAGCTGGCCTCCATTACACATGGAAATAATAATATCCAGCTCTCAAATACAATTAAGACAAATTTAGGTCAATTTTGGATAATTGTGCATTTGGCCTTGAATTGCAAAAGGCTCAAAGTCAGAGACTCAATGTGTTTATGGGCATGATCGTGTTAGATTTAGACTGGAAAACTTCCAAAATGTGCAAAACTGTGTTTAGGATCTCTAACTTTCTTCATCATGCAACATATATTTTTTTGCTGCCCAAGTGAGGTCACCTACAATGACCATACCCTGCAGGCCGGATCATTGCCTGTCTAAAAATAGCTTGGCCTGCATGAAACCTGAAATCACTACACTCCTTGTACCAGTAAAATGCACAGCCTCAGCCTACTGCTGTCACAAGTTTTTGATCAGGGAGGTACAAAATCTGATAAGGCTTCAGACAAGGATGCTTCTATTCAGTGAAATTAGTTTAGTGGAAATTAGTGGCAGAAAAACTTCATTTTGCTGTGTTGTTAAAACCATGTAAAACTTGTAATGTAAAAAAAGAGTGAAAACAGCATTTTCTGAAAGAAAACCTTTCACTGACTGCATCACAATCTCTTTAAGTGCAAACTGCCATTTCAGATGCACTTACTGTTCAAAATGAACATTTGTATTAGCAGACAACCTTGGAATAGACCTGACTGCAACATGAGACCAAACTAAAGTATAGAATACCATGAGAGTGACTGAATGATTATATACTTGTCTTTTAAACTGAGTTAGTGGAATTATGAGATTTAAATATTATTATAAAATCACCTTATACAGTATGCAATATCTTCTTCAAAAAACAAGGTGCCAAGATGCATACCACAGCTAGATCTACAGCTAAAAGAATGAGGTTAGAGCTGAAGGAGCTTTTACAGGCGGCTGGCAAACTATCAGCCCTTTTGAACTTGCTGTGTTTGCTGCTGGTGATGGTCAGTTGCCAGAAACACATATCAGCATGTGAATCAGGAAAAGAAAAATCTTCTCATGTTGAAATCATCCTCAGACTGTAAGAGGAGTTCACACACTCATCAGAACTCACGTGAAGACTGCTGTCCAGTGGTAAAGCTAAATTTGACCAAATCTGAAGAAGAAACAAATCCATCTACATCTTGGATGGCCTGAGGGTGAGTAAACGTTCACAAATTTTCATTTTTGGGTGAACTATTCCTTTAAAGCTTGCATCTCAACATCCAATCAATAACCGATGCATAAAACCAATCCCCATCCTACAGGTTTTCTTTTTCAACAATCCATTATATACTGGGATATACAGTACATCACAATATAATAAAGTAAAGATCTGTCACTATTTCCATTTAATCACAACTTTTAACAACCCTGTCTTCTTGGAAATTTGCTTTTTAACATTAACATTGAGATTCTAGAAATTTGAATCCAGTTCATGAACAGTTCACCCCAATGCAGCATTATTCACCTTAAATAGTTTTCCAAATTAACACCAGCATTAGGTGGCATCATTGAAAAACAAATAAAAAATGTACACACATACTGTCAGTTTGTAAGTATTAAAACATAACCACTCACAGACTCCAAACACATTTTCCTCATTAACTTCAGGCCAGTGTTTAATCTCTCACTATGGGATACCAGTTGGTTAAATTACCACCAACAACCATGGGAGAAATTAAATGTGACTTTAAAATAAAACAAGCTTTGAATGAAAGGAACATGCACACTGAAAAGATCTGTAAATGGCAAATATTTGTGAATTGCAAATGAGGAACTTGTAATACAAACAAGGTCACTGCCACTCATCTTAAGGTTCCGTTCAGTGTGTAGGACCATAAATTAGGCACAAATCCGACACCACAATCTGTACTTAATTTTGTCCACTTAATATAGTAAAATGAAAAGCACACTTACTGCGTTGACCTCTGTTGTAAGGATAAGGACTGCAAAGAACAACAGAAAACACCTGCAATATGAAAAAATAGTGCCTGAATATGTGTGCAAAGGGAAAACACATGCTTCTACAATACAAAGAAACAACAGATTTACCTTAATGTGTTCCAGTGCTGTAGATGGTTCTCACCCTCCATGTGAGCCAGAAAACAGATGAAATCTCTCCTTTTGCTCAATTCCAGTATATTGTTACTGCATACTCAATGATCTGAAAGTTACAGATTTATGATCTGAAAGTTACAAACTAATTCTCACTGTTCCTATTTAAATTATATGTAGGCCTACTGGTATCTTTGTAGATCTCATGTTCCTTGCTAATAGATCCATAAGCCGGCAGTTGTGTTTTGGAACATGCTAACTGGTTTCTATCTGGTCCAACCTGTCATTAGCTTAAAGACCTTCATGGTCCAGCAAGGAACACACTAGTTCAGGGCGATCAAACTAATAGTTACTAGTCGTTTCTTATAGCTAACATGTTCCAAAAACACAGCTACCATTTGGTACCATTTGGTAATGCGTCAAACAGTCTGTTTTGTTATTATTCAAAAGTGTTTAGTCACAAAAGCACACATTTAAACTTGATATTTTTTAATCTTAAACTACCTCTTGTCCATTATTGAAGGTGAAGTGACGGCAGAAGTTTACCTCAGATCGCGCACGCTCCAGTCTCAAGCGCGCAACCCCGATGAGTTTGCGCTTTGGGAAAGTTGGTTGTCTCACCTAAAATCCACCTTGCCAAAGCGGTTGTAAGAGAATTACTTATCTCCAAGACTTAAAATTCCCCTAACAATGCTGAAACGCGAGTGATAGTTGTTCTAAACAGGGTTGTGTCGGTGCGTATTGATGGGTGGTCGTGGTCCTGACAGGGGGTGTGGTGGGCTCTTCTACAAGACATTACTTTCAACAACAGCCACATAACGTTTAGAGCAAAGATGCAGACAAACGTATAGTTCAAGCTCGGGAAGAAGAGAGGCAAAAATAGCTTGAAACGGGGAAGAATCCGTCAGCAGCGAGTCCTTTTGGACATTATTCATAGTGTGAAGATGCGGCTTCCATGCTTCACCGTTTTTCTTCTCACGGTCTCTTTGAGCATAGACAAGGGTACAGCTAAGGTAAGTCCAACTAAAAACTAAGTAATGTTAAGTTATATGCGTTTTATTAGGAATGTCGTCGGTTTGGACATAAGGAGTACCGTTATACGCTAGTGTCGCTTGCGCTCAGGTTCCACTTTAGATTAAACATGAGAATATTTCGAGACGAAGTTAAAGGCTGGGATATAACTTAAGTGTATCTAACGATTTGAAATAGCAAACAACAAACCAAAATGCAAATTACAGAAGCAAACCGAAAGATATGAATAGCCTACGTCTTATGCTGTAACTAAAATAATGGACATTGGTTTCTACATAATTGTCAAAGGCATTATGTAGCCAATATTAATACAATTTATAGCACGACAATTGTTTTGACAGTTTAGTAGATTCATGCACTTTTGGTGGTTTGGTAGACTTATTAGTTTAGCAATTTGATACAGATTCGAATTTGACGAGATGGTTTCCTTAGATCTTATATGATGCCTTAATATCTTGATGTATTGTCATGAAGTAAATTTGTGCTTTGGCTTTTCTCTGCAGTTTATATTTGCCACTCCTCTCTTGGTCTCGTCTGAGTGTTGTGTTACCCATACCCCACCCTCTCAGTTCAATGTCAAAGTACTTTATTGGAATGATTGTTTGAGATAAAATAATGCCAAAACAAATACAACCAGAGACTGGGGGGAAAATACAAAACAATAAAATAAAACAAAATAGGGTTCCAGTAATGTTATTAAAAATGTAATTAAATTAAATGCATTGTGAAAAAAAATGCATTGTGCAGTAGAACACAATAGAATGGAATACACATTTAATAAGACATTAATGTTACACCAGTAACACCTGCATTTGATCTGTTTGTGACACTTGACCTGAAACGAGCCATTTTTATAGTATTTCACTGTTGTACTATGAAATACAAACAGAATGTGTTACCCTGTCCCGCCTCAGCACTGTCACGGTGAGACTGTTTTTGGAAACCATGTTTGTCTGAATCTAACTTTTTCTTTGGCTAGACTGTGGGAAACAGCAGACACACTTGGCTTCTTCTTTCGGTGTGTTGTACGCTTGTGTGCACACTGCTATGCTTAACACAAACTTCTGTAAACTTATTCTCAATTATCTGGACTTTGTGTTCTATTTCTTAAAGGCATTTTACCACTCATCTATGAAATCAGTATAACGTATGAATGAGATACATTTTTTTACCCAAGCAGAAGTTTTCTCCTGCATGTTGTTGCATTAGGATATAAATGCATTAATCTGAGAGAGCTATACTGGACATGTGTTTTTATTGGGGGAGTGGCCGTGGACGGGGCTCCAGTGTGAAGCACGTGCAGAGCGAGGATTCGGGAAGTGACAGGTGTCTGGGTGATAAGACCTAGCAGGATGATTTATTGTGACGATGATGAATTCACAAAGTCGTTACATCTGGTGATTCTGTGTAATTTCTGAATGTATGGCACATCTGTTGAATGAATAAGCTACCACTGATGCAGATATTTGCAGGAGTATATCTGTATGAAGAACAACCGTATACCAAAATACCACAACATGCCTTCCAACTGTATTCCAGTGGAATTTGTTGATAGATTATCACATTACTACAAGCAATCCAAACTAGTTTGATTTTAACTGGTATGTCACATAGCTACAGTATACTGGATAAGCTATTTACTCCAGATTGTTCTCTGGCATGAATTGAAACTGACTCTGTAATATCTCAGCACTTCTTGGTGCAACACCAATCACATGCCACCCGCAGCCACCTCTCTCTGTCACCTCAGCCGTAGATTGTAATTGATGCCATTTGTGAGTGGTGTAAAAGTCAGGCTTGTGAACACTGTTTAAACAACTACAACAACAATAACCCTGAGAACAATAATGTTTTTGCTCTGAATTGTGTGAAGCAAATACCAAAAGGTGTAACCATTTGTTGTTGTTGGCTTGTTTTGGAGACCAGGTTTCCATGCTCATTGAACACATCTGGAAGTATATAAAAATTAAAATTCTTAAAATGTGTTTAATTGCTGAGTTCTATCTATCTATCTATCTATCTATCTATCTATCTATCTATCTATCTATCTATCTCTCTCTCTCTCTCTCTCTCTCTCTCTCTCTCTCTCTCTCTCTCTATATATATATATATATATATAAACCTTTATAATTACAAACAACTGGACAAGTCATGATAATCCTGTAAAGGAAAGGAAAGACATCTTGAACACAGTAAATTGGCATAGACTATTAGGTGAAATGGATTGAAAAGAACGTATTGCAAAATCCTCTCTAAATCTTCGCAGCATTAGTTGTATGGTGTGATCCAGCATAAATCATGTGTTTGTTTTCTCTCTTGAGAGATCTCTAAATATTTGTTAAAAAGAAGTTTATGACGACTAAAGATTGGAATGTCACATTTGCAACAGTTTCTTGCAAATAGAAGGGATGAATGATATTCCTAGCAAACAAATATTTGTTTATATTATCTATGCACGTCTGTCTATTTCAGTGGCACAGAAATAGCCTACATCCCCAGTTTATTTATTCAGAAAACCTTCTTCCTCATCTATATTTGTACATTAATGGAAGGCCAGTGATCTGGAAGGTTTCCATTGAATACTATGTTTTTCCAAGCTTGTTTTCAATTTTGACTCTCATAAAGTTAGTATGGTCTCATGTGTCTCCAGTTCATATCAGATTAGTGGGACTGTCCCTAGCACACTTCCTGTAGTTAACTCACTTCATTAGGATGCTAGCACAGTTGAGATTCTCCACTTGAATGCAGTGCAGAAACAGGCAAAGTACATAAATGAAGGTGAACTCAGTAAACCTAAGTTGTGCAAACTCCACAACCAAAATCACAGCCATAAGCCAAAACCACAGTGTGCACCCAATACACCCCCGAAAGATGAATCCGATGTCCTATTTACATTTCTTTGCATCGCTTTTGATCAGTGACATTGGTATTGAATTGGATCCAATAATGCACATTACATTTACACTTGACATAAATGCATAACTTACATTTGCAATGCAAAACTGATATCCATCTATCTATTGTGCACTTTTGTACTGAATGTGCATTTGTAATTATTTTTATTACAAATGTGAAAATTCTTGGCAGTACATTTGGCAGTACACTTTAATCATATTTCAAAGACAATAGAAGTCATTAGAAATTACATATACATATATATACTTAAGTCCTACTTAAGTAGGTCAAAAAGCACTTAAGTTCAGCTAATTTAATATTTAAAAATTAATCTATAATACAGTCAAATAACATATAATTAAGTGTCCGAAAACATTATATTTACTTAGCATTGAAGTATATTCTTTTAAACTATATTATTTTTGTATACAAATCTGCAAACAGACAAAAATCTGTATAGTGCAGGACAAATAATCAATATTTTTGTACATTTTCACAGAAGAGAAAGACTTTAAATTTTACATGTGTATCTAGTAGATATGAATTTTGTCAACTAGGAGTTCATTAGCATATACGTAGATGCTGCGAGAGATAACAGACATGGACTAATACCCAAAGTATACTTTTCTTGCCTGTGTTATGCTCCGGCTCACGGACAGTCCATATGGCATTTCATTTTCATCAGCAGCACAGTTTGCTGAGCTCCATGCACACCGTCTGCATGTAGCCCAACTTTTGTGTTCATGTAGCATTCAAAAACAAAGGTCCACTAAGTTGTGCACATGTGTCAGATGCGTACATCCGTGTGCTCACGGTCAACTGAACTGTACTTTGAAAGGCTTACATGCTCAACACAGACAATGAAGTATATCCGGGTCTTAAGAGCCATAAAACTCAAATTTTGATGTCTTTAAATACATACACTATCCTTATGTACTTTATGAAGTTAATACACCAACATTTGTGTTCTGTAATCAGTGTTATCACACCCTCTGATAGTGAAAGAAATTCCTCAAGTGACTCATGTGCAGTGCATATCTCTCAAGCCTGCCCTGCTCCTTGAGTCTGCCCGTGAAAGTTTCATGTGTGTGGATTGTCCGTCTAATTCTTGGAAACTGCACATGTAGTGATGGGTGTGAGAGAGAGTGAGTGGGGAGAAGGAGGATGGAAGAGGTCCAATTGGAGGGAAAAACATGTCGGACATCACTAGGCTTACACACTGCTCCGCCTACGCCAGATTGGACTGTTCCAGCATCTCCCGAGAGAGGGTGGATGGAATGCCAGTGCAGAGGAAGCAACAGTTGCAAATGTTTATCTTGTTGAATCCCTGTTCCTTTGCCCTGACCCTCAACATTTCTGAGTTTTATTTGTTTTCATCTCTGTAGAAAATAACCCATAGTCTCATTAAACACTTACATGTGCTCGCTTTGCCAGCCAAGCAGCCCCAATAAACGCTTTTTAATAGGGTACTCAGTATTTGATATACACGTAATTCTCTGCAAATTGTTGGCTGGACTGTCAACAAAAAGTTTGAAGTGATTGTAGAATTGTGCCTAAAGTCAAGGCTTCCAAGTCATGGATTTTTTAAATGTAATTTACAGGCCAGGGCTGCGTTTCCCAAAAGCTTTGTAAGCCTAAGAAGTTCGTAAAAACGATCGTACGACTGATCTTAATATTACAGTCTGTTTCCCAAAAGCATTGTAACTTAAGTAGCACTTGAAAATCATGTGATTGACTTGTAAATGACTTGCTGACCTGCACGAAAACCAGCAATGTATTGGACCCGGAAATAACGTCTCTATATTATATACTGTAGTGCTATAATAATTATCTATATATATCTAAAAAATTATTATTATTATGTAAAGTATAATATAATATAATAATATTTTTTTATAATAATAGTATAGTTTTATATTATAGTTATTTTATCCGAGCTGTCTGGAATGCAGCATTAGGTTAACATTTCAATAAACGAGCGTGTACTACAATTACGAGCCATTCTATAAGGTGACATTTCAGCACTTGACAAACGGATAGCGACTGCTAAGTAGCACTTAAAACACGGCTACGTGCGATTGTGTTAAGTGCATTTTTGGGAAACGCACGTGAAACAATAATGAACGATCGTAAAATGACTCGTAGAAAACGCTCCTAAGCTCTAAGATCAATCGTTATCGGGAAACCCGGCCCTGGACAAGTCTTGTAAATTAAAATCTTAAATAAAAATTGTGGAAATTTATATATTCTATATGTATTATATATTGCAAATTTGGTTGCTCCAGAAATTGTTGAAGAAAAAAAAAATAGATATTGTGTCCATGAATTAGTTATTATTAGAAATAGTAAAATCATGGAAATTCTTTGGTCAAAAGTTGTGAGAACTTTATAAAGATATAATTTTCTCTTTCCAAAATTCCCACAACTCTTGTGGGAACAATTTCCATGACCTTTATGAAACTTTCCAATTATGGCGCTTGGCGTAGCTGTTTCATGAATAAAAAACTCTTAAAATGTTCTTAAACTGAAACCACAAACATCAGATATTCTAAAAACATCCCAGTTTGCAGGGAAACAATCATTTGTATCTTAAACTCAGTTCACTGACAATTTAGAAATGGACCTCAAATTACAAACACAATTCAGACTAATTGATTCTTATATTATATGCATCCTTTCAAATATTGTTACCCTTTGAGTAAGTGCCACTGCCAGCTAAAGTGAAGAACCCTGACCCTTTCAGAGGACCATTGCTTAAGTGCACAGGGCCTGGGACACAGGCCCCGCTTAGCTCGAGTCCTTAGTGATAGGGCCTGGGACAACCTTCATCTGATGAAGACCTTGCCCTTCCATTTCATGAACCCTGCTTAACTAGATTGAAAGAGGCAAATGGGGAAACCACAGAGGTGGTCAGGTGAAACCAGTTTGTGATTATGGTCATCATTGTTTTGGAATAGTTGAGTACAAAATCATCTCAGTAATGTGTTGTTTGAAGGAAAGTAAATTTTATTACAGCTGACCATGATTTTATGGCAGTGAAGTATAAAGTGAAATGTTATACTCTTTAACGTGCAGTTCAACAATCTGACCACACACACACAGCTTGTAAAATGCAGTTTAATGGGCTGTAAGGGTATTATTTTCTGGGTGGTCTGGGAAAACACCGCCCTTTTGCCCTTAACCTATTGATCTGCTGGCCACAGAGTGCAGCAAGTTTCGTCATTAAGTCTTCTCTTACAGTATAAGATTATCTCAATGGTGCATTAATACTGCACAGAGAGGAAGGCATATACAGATTTGCTTCTCTTTTGCTGTAGTAAATCCTGTCTATTTCACACTGTCTGAGGTATTGATTGTCTCATACTGGGACATGCGGGAACAGTCATCTCACATAGGGAGTCCCAGATCCCAGGATTTCTCTGCAGGAATGTGGGCTGGAGCCTGGCCAATACCCATAGCGGATCATTTGGTCTTGGTAATTGGGACTCAGCCAGCCTTCCTGGCCCATAATGCATGAGAGAGCCATCTGCCCTGTCAATCAAAGAGGAATGGAGGATGACTCAGAGAAGATGCCTGTGTTAATAGTATTATAAACAGAACATCATGCATTATTATTCATTTGTTATATAAAAAGTGGCAAAAGATCTGACTGTCTAGATACACTTAGTGGTCAATGCACAATAAGATGTGACCAGACCTACACAAAAGCTGTAGGGCAGGTGTTTTCAATGAATGAATGAATCAATCAATCAATCAATCAAGAAAATCTAAATATAACTATAATATATAGATATAATATATACTATATAATAT